>NW_007740131.1:25041-25863 GCF_000696425.1 Galeopterus variegatus | reverse complement strand
GAAGCTTGAGTCTCCTGGTAAGAAACCTCTGAATTATGCCCAATCCAGGGTAAGAGAGAATAAAGTCTTAATATTTTCAGCATGACATGCCTGAGGTAGAGGCTCCATTATACAAGCTGAGGCTGGGCAAAAAGGGAGCTCTTGACTTTTTGGTCACACTTGTTTGAAATGTAGCATCTACCCAGATAGCTTGGGAACAATATGAGAAATGACAATGTTCATTCCTACTCTAGCTCTCAACTGGAAGCTGGGATTGAGTGACACCTGTTTTCTTGTCTGCACCTTCCTGCAGTGGAGTTTTCATCACATTGGTCTGAGAGTGGGAAGCAGGGAGGAAGGTGTGATTAAAATGACACAGATTCTTACTGTCTTTACCAAGTTTTAGTAGATTTTCTTGAATAAATGTTTCTTCATTTGACGTATGTCTTTAGAATTATTTGCAGTGTCCTAAAATGATTATTTTAAAAAATATTTTCATCAGCTTCACCAAGGGAAGATCTACAGAGCTCCCCATATTGCCAGTCCAGAGTGAGAACCCCCATTTCTTTCCTGAATGTTTTACAGCACTTAAAGTTAAATCCATTTGAACCTTGGAGTTATATTTGTCAATAGGATTTTAATTATAGATTTAACTTTTAAATAGATAATGGGACCATTCAGCTTCTGGTACATTGAACTTTATCTAGGAATTTGTACATTTCATCTACAGTTCCAATTTTATTTCTTTATATTTCCTCTTGTGATTTTTTATTTTATTTTATTTTTTATTTATTTATTTATTTTTTTTATTTTGTCAATATACAATGTAGTTAGTTATTGTGT
>NW_007740131.1:5034-24618 GCF_000696425.1 Galeopterus variegatus | reverse complement strand
GTTGTTGTTGCTGTTTGTTTGTTTTTGTGTGATTGTGTGTGAGAGTGTGTGTGTGTGTATGATTTTTTAAATATCTATAAAATCTGTAGCAATTAATTCCTTTTTTTTATATGTTTATTGAATATTTGCTTCCTCTCCTTCGCTCTGATTTTCCATTTTTATTTTTTGTTTTTCTTTTCCCCCTCAGTGAAAGTACTGTTTCCATATAATAGCTCATAAGCAAGCAGTCCAGGAATAGAGACGCAACTCCGTTACTCTCAATCTGGCTTCAGTATCTGTTCTGCTACTTTTATCCAACAGGAAAGGGAAAAAAGTGACAAAGAAAGAGCATGCCCAACCATTTGAGGAAATAACACCCTTGATTTCTTTCCACTTAGTCATGTCAATATATTTATCTGCAAGGAAAGTCTGAGAAACGTAGTTTTTACCTGGATGATCATATGTCTTCCTAAAACTCCATTGCTATGGAATAAAGAAAGAGCTGGTCTCATGCGATAACTATCAGTCTGCTTTATTTTTCCTCTATGCCTCCCAAAAATCTTTAAGGTTCCTTTATTCATCATTTATAATATACTCACATCCTTACTAAGTAAGCATTGAAGATAAGAATGTGTACAAATTTCATCAGGTCTGACTTGTCATAGTCTCATATACATCGTTCCCTTCCACACCCAATAAAGAATGGTGGAAAAGGAGCAGGATAATTGCAAAAAAAATCTTATTCAGAATAAGAGTAATAGTAAATACAAATTGGTAGCCATTATTATGTCCTGAGAGAAGAATTTCTAAGGCTTGGAAATGTTTAAATTAAATTGTGTGCTAACCTTTGTATGTTTGTGTCCTCCCAAAATTCACATGTTGAAACCTAATCCCCAATGTGGTGGTATTAAGAAATGGAGACTTTAGGAGGTGATTAGGTCATAAAAGCTCAGTAATTAGTGCCTTTATAAAAGAGGCCCAACAGAGCTTGTGACCCCTTCTGCTATGCAAGGATGCATAGAAGTCCATCGATGAAGCAGAGTCTTTACCAGACACTGAATCTGCTGGCATTTTTAGTCCCCAGAACTGTAAGAAATAAATTTCTGTTGTTTATACATTACCCAGTCTAAGGTATTTTGTTGTAGACCTTTGAATGAAATAAGACAGAAATTGGTACTGAGAGGTGGGGTGTTGCTATAACAAATGCCTACAAATGGGGAAGTGGCTTTGGAACTGGGTAATGGGTACAGGCTGGAGGAGTTTGGAAGTGAATGCTAGAAGAAGCCTATATTGCTGTGAACAGATAATTAAGAGTCATTCTGATGAGAACTCCCAGGAAGAAGAGAGCTGTGGAGAAAGCCTTATTCTTTTTAGAGATTACCCAAGTGGTCATGACCAGAATGTTGGTAGAAATATGGATGGTAAAAGATGAGGTCTGAGTCAGCAATGAGAAACATATTATTGGAAACTGGAGGAAAGAAGATCCTTGCTATAAAATGGCAAAGAACTTGGCTGAATTGTGCTCATGGTCTAGTGTTTTGTGGAAGGTAGAATGTGGGAAATGATGAAATGGATACTTGATGGAAGGAATATCTAAGCAAAATGTTAAGGGTATAGCACGACTTCTCTTGCCTGCTTATAGTAAAATGCAAGAAGAGAAAAATAATTTAAAGACAAAATTATAATCAAAAGAGAAGCAGAATTCAAAGATTTGGAAAATTCTCAGCCTGGCCATATTTCAAAGAATAAAAAATTGGATGTTTGAAAGAGCACTAAGGGTGTGGCCAAGTAAGCTTTGGATAAGGAGATTAGTATGGATATAATGAAGCCAGGTGCTATTCATCAAGACAGTGGAAGAATGACCCAAAGTCATTTCAAAGATCTTAAGGGCTACTGTAAAGTAAGGCAAATCATAACTAAAGCCAAAATGTTTTTTTTTATTTTAGTTATTATTTTAGTTATACTAAGTTTCCATTTACATTGTCAGAGCTAGGGCTCAGACCCTTCAAACCCATTGTACAGACTGGGTCCCCAGACCCCTCACACGCAGGTCCATGCTAGGTAATTGGGAAAGATTCCAGGAGCTGTTGGCACTCAGCAGGAGATCAGTCCTCAGCTTCCTCAGCGGCAGCAGTTTACAGGTTGGGTAGCTTACAGGGCCAGTGGTGGTGGTGGCAGTTGCCTTGCAAAAGGTCCCAGGGGTACTAGAAGAAGCAGCCTCCAGCAGCAGTAGTGGCCTCCCCACGACCCCCCCCCTGCCCTGGGGAGCAACCCAGGGGTGGGAGGTGGCACCGTGGATCAGAGCCACTCATCCTTTATACTTAAGTCCATAACCCAGGACACCTGGGTGCACATGCGCAATTACACGAGAGGATAACCAAGGAACACCTGAGCGTACATGCCTATTTACATCAAATACTCAGCAAGATTGTGAACATCTGAGGGGCCCTGACCACTTTCTTATATTTTTCCCAATAGCCACCCTGCCCATCACAGGCCCAGAATGCCAGGGACTTGGGCGCAGGATGATTTTAAGGCTCCACTCTCCACATTCTGGTACAGTGCTCCTTGGCCACCCTAGGTGTGGCTCTAGTGGGCTCAGGTGTGGTGTGGGCACAGTGGTTGCCTCTCCAGAGGAAACAGGTGGTAAGCCTTGGCAATGTCAAGGTACCTAGAGTTCATGAGCTCCGAAGACCTGGCTACCTCACTTAGATTTCAAAGGATGCCTTGGAGAGACTCTGGGCCCAGGCAGAGAACTGTTACAGGGATGGGGCCACTGCAGAGAGCCCACATAGGGCAATGCTTAGTGGGGCCATGGTGCCAGAGCTGTGGAGTGCGATTCCATCCTGGAAGAACTGCAGTCAGGTGACTCCAATCTGTGAAAGCTGCCCCGTAGGTTGTGCCCAGAAAAGTTATGGGACAGGGACACCTGAAGCCTTTGTGGACTAACCTCCATCCCAGTGTGTCCACAGGGGGAACATCAAGTCATAGAAGATTATGCTCAAGACTTAAGATTCAATGTTGTTTGCCCTGCTGAGTTTTGGATTTACTTGAAACCTGTTATTTCTTTCTACTTTTCTATTTCTCCCTATTGTAATGAGAACGTATATTCTATGCCTGTCCCACCACTCTTTATTAGAAGCACAAAACTCCTAGATTTATAGCTGGAGGGGAACTTACCTCAAAATAAATCATTCCTGAAATCTCACTCATATCTAATTTAGATGAGACTCTGGACTTTAGACTTTCGAGTGGATACTAAAACAAGACTTTTGGGGCTACTGGGATGAAATAAATGTATTTTGCTTGTGAGAGGACATGAATTTTAGGGGCCAGAGGTAGAATGTTATGGTCTGAATATTTGTATCCCTCCAAAATTCATATATTGAAACCTAATCCCCAATGTAGTGGTATTTACAGGTGGGGCCTTTAGGAGGTGATTAGATCATGAGGGCTCTGCCCTCATGAATGGGATTAATGCCTATATAAAGGAGGCCTGAGGGAGTTTATTTGTCTCTTCTGCCATGTCAGGACACGTAGAAGGTGTTTTCTATGAAAGCCATCACCAGACAGTGAATTTGTTGATGTCTTGATCTTGGATTTCCCAGTCTCCAGAATCATGAGACATAAATTTCTGTGTTTACAAATTATCCAGTCTAATTAATTTTGTTATAGCATCCTGAATGGACTAAGACATTGTGGTTCTATTTTCTAGAAGAAATACTCTTGTCTTTTGTTCTCTCAGATCTTTAGTTTTACCTTCTCAGAAGTCCTGCTCTATCCTTTATCTTCAAGGAACACTTACGATGTGAACATTGCAGGGTATACCTGTGGTAGATTTTATTTTCCCAAAATATCTTCAAGAATGAGAGGGTACTTCCAAAAGTTCATGGAAAAATAGAATTAAAAGATACTAATATTTTTGTAAACTTTTTGAAGTACCCTTGTATTTTCAGCCCTACATATTCCTTCAGAAACTTGACAAACCCCATTAAGAGGTGAGATCTATTTACCCTCCCCTGGAAAGAGGGCAGGCAATTGTGACTACTGCCTCAACAAACAGAATGTGGTGAAAGTAATGTTGAGTAGTTTCTGAGCCTAGGTCTTAAAAGACAATGTAGCTTCTGCTCAGTTCTTTCTCTTAGTCTCCTCTTTTTTTTTTTCTTCGTGTCCGGCAACGGATTGCAACCCTCAGTGTCGCACCCGTACCGGACAGGGACCGGCAACGGGATCGCAACCCTCGGTGTTGCACCTGCACCTCGCTCAGCCAGTGAGCAGGAACCGGTCTGTATGTGGGATCCGAACCCTCGGCGGGAGGGCCGCCATGGTCCCAAGTGGCGCACTGTAGCAGTGCGCCACCGGGCCGGCCCAGCTCTTTCTCTTAGAACATGCATTTTGGGAATTCTGAGCCAGCACATGAGAAGTCTGACTGTCCTGAAGCTACAATGTTAGAGAGAACAAGTAGAGAGACTACAAAGAAATTAAAAGAGACACTGTGGGAGTTTCAGCTATACCAGTCCCCAGCTGTCTGACTCTTTCCAGCTCAGGTGCTGTACATATGCATGAGGGAGACGTCTGATGATTACAGACCCAGATTTTGAGCTGTTCCAGCTGCTGCTGAGCAGAGAAGAGTTGTTCCTACCAAGCTCTACTCATACTGAACTTAATGATTCAAATAAGTGTTGTTTTAAGACATTAAGTTTTGAAGTAGTTAGTTATGCTGCAAAAGATAACTAGAACAATGCTCTTTCCAGGAGCTGTACATCTTTTGTAGCCTGATTTCAGTTGCTTTACGAGTCAAATAATCATAATGAAAGCAGATGTGGTATCTCATGAGATAGAACATTGTGTTTGTAAAATATGACTAAGTCCTCTCTTCTTTCTCCCTAAAAAAAAAAAAATGGACTCCAAGGGCAACTTGGGAGCTAACAAGAATTAATGAAGTTATGGTTGAAGAACTAGGAAACACTACTGGGCAAAATAGAGACAGAGAAATTGTGATTTAGGACTCTAAAACCATTTAAAATTAAAATAAAATTACTTAGAAGAACTTTACAAACCTTACGAGAGATCAGAATAGGAAATGTTCTCACAACAGATTTTGCAGCTGAATGGGATTGGATTGGATTATTTCTTACTACTTGTTTGGTCGTCTTTATGGCATTTCAGCCTTCCTTATCTGATTTTCAATGTTCTTAACCACTCCTACTTACTGGATTGTGGCATAGAATAACTAGATGCTCAATGAACCGTTTTTCTTCCTAGGCACAGAAATTTCCTTGTAAATATGTTATGTCTGTATGATAAGCACAGAAATTTCCTTGTAAATATGTTATGTCTGTATGATAAGATTCCAGTGAATGCTATATATAAATACACACACACACACACACACACACACACACACACAATTCCAAGTCTGATCCTGTCTCCATGCATTGACACCCATTCTCTCTCTTTTTACCGACAGAAAGCTTTGAAGTCACTTGTGGAAGACAGCAGCATTACCAAGTGTAAGAAGACTGAATTTCTTAGTCACTTCTTAGAAATGAACAACCAGAAAATTCACACAACCCACCTCTAGTTGTAATACATTCAAGAAATAAAATTTCATGTGAAGGTGTGCAATATACAGTATAGGAAAGGGAACAGAAACTAGTGTTCAAATAGGATAAAGTTGTAGTACCAGCCATGTGCTGGATCTTAATCCCAGTTAGGTGACAGCTCCAGGAGACAAGGGGCACAATAGACACAGGAAGATGTTTACTTTCAGAAGGAGAGAAAAGAGCCCCACATAACTTAAGGAAGTAGTGTTTTCTGAGGTCTCTGTGCCTGTTAAATGCCCAGCCTGTGGTAACCTCCCTGTCCTGGTGACTATATCAGTTGATGCCAAGAAAGTTAATTGTCTTTTTAAACAAAATTTGTGAGATCAGATAGGTATACTGAAGAAGAAATAACAATTCAAATACCCATGACTTTCCGTAGCAAGGTCCCTCTGAACTTGATCCCCACAGGCAAGATTTTAAACTATTCAGTACATGAGCCATGGAGCCGTGGATGTACTCACGGGAGAACTTGACCCCTAAGAGCTCCATGTCAGTATAATCCCCTTCAAGATATCAGTCACCAGACCCATAAATCTCAATCTGGTTTTATTTAACCTCACTGAAGTGGGAACAACCTTGTGCCTGAGCAGCCCTGTCTACTTGGTTTGATTTTATTTTAACAAGGTCTTCAGGGCCTCGCTGCTGGAAGCCTTTGCCCTCATAGTGATGTTGTTATGATCCTTTAGTTATAATGACCTGAGTTAATACTCTGTGATAACCAGAGAAATGTTTTATGTAGATTGAGGGCTTTACCAAGCACTTCATATCCTTTGTTTTATTTTATTCCCAAGCCACAGAGTTGGGTATTACTAATTCCATTAAAAAGATAAAGTTAGGATAAGTGAAATGAAGGAATTCATTTTTACCTAAACAAAACACAAAATCTAAAACTTAAACCTTTGAGATTTGACATGTAGTACCAAGAAATCATGTATGGCCAGACAGATGCATTCAAAGGAATGAAATAACATTCAGGACCCAGGGCAAAGGGAAAGCCATAACTTGTTTCTCCTAGTAAGTCTCCCTCCAATCTCATCCCATAAAGATGTTGGTGATTTTGGTGTTGTGATTGGAGGCAGAAAATTGGTAGAAAGAGAATTGGGATTGTCTCTCCCCTGGATAGCCTTAAAAAATGTTTATCTTGCTTAGAACAAGTTAAGAAGTAACAGAACTTATCCAATTATTTCTTTTTAAAATTGGAGCAAGAACATACATTGGGGAAAGAACAAGTTCATTAACAAATGGGGCTGGGAAAACCAGATATTCATGTGTAGAAGAATGAAACTAGACCCATACATCTCACCATATACCAAAATCAACTCAAAATGAATTAAAGATTTGAATGTAATATCTGAAACTACAAAACTCCTAGAAGAACACACAAGGGAAGCACTTCAGTATATAGGACTGGACAGACTTTTTGAACAAGACCTCAAAAGCACAAGCAACAAAAGTAAAAATAAACAAATGGGAATATATCAAACTAAAAAGCTTCTGCACAGCAAAAAAAAAAAAACCAATATACAGAGTGAAAAGAAAACCTACAGAATGGCAGAAAATATTTGCAAACCATACATCTGACAAGGGATTAATATCCAGAACGTACAAGGAAGTCAAACTTAACAGTAAAAAATCAAATAATCCAACTTAAAAATGGGCAAAGGCATTGAATAGACAGTTCACAAAAGAAGATAAACAAATGGCCAATAGGTATATGAAAAAATGTTCAACATCACTAATCATCAGGTAAATGCAAATCAAAATCACATTGAGACATCATCTCATATTTTCAAAAAGACAGAGAATAACAGATTCTGGTGAGGATGTGGAGAAAGAGGAAAACTTCTGCATTGTTGGTGGGACTGTAAATTAGTACAACCACTATGGAAATAGTATGGAGGTTTCTCAAACAACTACAGGTACAAGTTGCATGTTATCCAGCAATCCCACTACTGGGTACATACCCAAAGGAATTAAAATCATCATGTGGAAGATACCTGCACTCCCATGTTTATTGCAGTTCTGTTTACAATAGCCAAGATATGGAAGCAACTAAATGTCCATCAATGGACAACTGGATAAGGAAAATGTGGTACATATACACAATGGAATAGTACTCAGCCATAAAAAGGAATGAAATTCTTCCATTTGCAGCAACATGGATGAGCTTGGAGAAAATTATGTTAGGAGAAATAAGCCAGGCACAGAAAGAGAAATACCACATGTCCTTGCTCATAAGTGGGAGCTAGTAAGAGAAAAAAGAAAGGAAGAAACAAACAAACAGCAAACATAATAGTAGACCGGACTTTCAGAAGGAGAGAACAGACCTGTGGTTGCTAGAAGTGGGAAAGAGGGAGGGAGAGGAAGGTTAGGGAGAAATTGGTTAATGAACACAAGGAATGATTACATTTGTAATGATGAACACGCTAATTATCCTGATTCAATCATCACACATTGTACACAGGTGTTAATATTTAACTCTGTACCACAAATATATATAGTCAATTATGTTTAAATAAAAAAACAAAATAAAATTAGAAAACAATGGTTTTATAGTGTCAAATATATAATACTTAAAAAAGAATATGTGTAATGTGTATTATATTATGAAGCATAATGAAATAACACTCATGAAACGGATTGAAGAATGATAACATTAATGATGATATTATGGGGCAAACGCAGAGAAAGAAAAAGATCCAGCAGTCATGGGAGGCTCTGGATTTTCAAAAGGCTATATGAGGAACTCAAAACATGCCATTTCTTTAAAGTCTGTATATGGAGCAGTGAACGCATCCTCCCACCACTTCTAGACAGATTGCAAACTCTAGATAGATTGCAAACATTATTCCTGCCTGAATGGACATTGGGCAGAGTTTTTCTAGCCAATAAAGATGAGTAACAATTCAAAATTCTGAGGTACTTTGAAACAGGAAGCTTGTTTCTAGTGTCTCCCACTTCTTTAGAACCATGACTGTATGTCTCATCCCTTAACTTGTACAGAGTCTCACACGTCAGTGGGTCTCAACAATGTAAGTTTCTTCCCTTTACCACTGGACTTTCAGAAGTTTGATTTTTAAATCCTTTCTCAAAACATTACTTTAGTTGTTACTCATATTTCAAAATGAGGCAATTTGTATTCCATGAGATTAGAAGTTTTGAAATTATGCAGGTACTGAGAGTAGGGCTAAATCTTAAAACCAGGTCAGCCAACTCCACTTCCAACACTGTTTCCATTAACTCAGTAATATTGCTGTACAATTTGACAGCTAGGATTTAAAGTTAAAGATTTTATTTTTATTTTCTATTTTTAACTGACAAATAATGATCGTATATTATACATGAATAATAATTGTGTATGGGGTACACAATTGATGATGTTTTGATCTATGTATACATTGTAAAAAGATTCAAATCACCACACCCAATTATCATTTTTTGTGATGAGGATGATACAAATACACTGTAGGAATTTTGAAATATGGTATACATTGTTATTAGCTGTGGTCACCATTCAGTGCATTGCATCACTAAAATTTGTTTCTTCAGTCTAATTAAAACTTTGTACCCTTTGATCAACATCTTTCCCTTCTGCATACCTCTATGTCTTCTCAACCTCTGGTAACCACTTTTCTACTTTCTATTTCTATGACGTTCAGTTTTTTAGGTTCCATATATAAGTCAAATCATATGGTATTTGTTTTTCTGTGCTTAGATTATTTAATTTAACAGAACGTCCTCCAGTTCTACCCATGTTGTCTGAAATGACAAAATTTCCTTCTTTTTTCAAGATTGTATAGTATTCCATCATGTATACATACCACATTTTCTTTATTGATTCATCCATTGATGGACACTTAGGTTGCTTCAATAGCTTGGCTATTGTAAATAATGCTGAAATGAACATTGGAGTGCAGATATCTTTTCGATATACTGACTTCAGTTCCTTTGGATATAAATCCAGAAGTGAGATTGCTGGATCATATAGCAATTCTATTTTTAATTATTTGAGGAGCTCTGACCCTATTTTCCAAATTGGCTGTACCAATGTACATTCTCACCAACAGTGTGCAAATGTTCCTTTTCTCCACATCTTCACCAACACTTACCATATGTCTTTTTTATAATAGCTATTCTAAGAGGCAAGAGGTGATATCTCATTGTGGTTTTAATATTTGTTTCCTTGATGATTAAAGATGTTGAGTATTTTTCACATATCTTCTTTTGAACAATGTCTGTTCAGATCCTTTACCCATTTTTTTAAAAAATGAGTTATTTGTTTTCTTGCTATTGAGCTGAGTTCTTTATATATTTTGGATATTAGCCCATTGTCAGACTTATGAGTATGATTTGCAAATATTTTCTCTGAATCTGTGGTTGTCTCTTCATTCTGTTAATTGTTTGCTTTCCTGTGCAGAGCCTTTTAGTTTGATGTAATCCCATTTGCCTATTTTTGCTTTTGTTGCAAAAAACTTCCTGTAATTTTGGAGTTCTATTCAAGAAATCATTGCCCAGACCAATGTTGTGGAGGTTTCCCCCTATGTTTTCTTGTAATAGCTTTACAGTTTCAGGTCTTATGTTTAAGTCTTTTATCCATTTTGAGATGATTTTCCATATGTTGTGAGATGAAGGTTCAATTTCTTTCTTCTTTATGTTAATATCCAGTTTTCCCAACTCCATTTATTGAAGAGACTGTCCTTTCCCCATTCTGTGTTCTTGACAACTTTGTCAGAAACCAATTGACTATAAATACTTTGGCTTATTTCTGGGCTTTAAATCCTGTTTCATTGGTTTGTGTGTCTGTTTTTGTCAGTACCATGCTGTTTTGATCACAATAGGTTCATAATATATTTTGAAATCAGGGAGTGTTATGCTTCCATCTTTGTTCTTTTTGCTTAAGGCTGCTTTGGCTATTTGAGGTCTTTTCTGGTTCCACATGAATTTTAAGATTGCTTTCTCTATTTCTGTGAAAAATGACATTAGAATTTTGACAGGAGTTGCACTGTATCTGTAGGTCACTTTGGGCACTTTGGGTAGTATGGACATTTTAGCAATATTAATTCTTCCAAACCATGAACACCTGACATCTTTCTATTCATTTTTTTTCTTCATCAATTTCTTTCTTCAGTGACATAATGCTCAGTGTACAGAGCTTTCACCTCCTTGATTAAATTTATTCCTAAGTATTTTTATTGTTCTTCATGCTACTGTAATTGGAATTATTTGTTTTTTTTAATTTATATTTTAATTGTACATATTTATGGGGTACCACATTATATTTTGATACATGTGTATATTGTGTAATGATAACATCAGGGTAATTAGTATATCCATCATCTTAATCATTTATCATTTCTTTGTAAGGAGAACATTCAAAACCTCTCCTCTAGTTATTTTGAAATATACAATACATTATTGTTATCTCTAGTCATGCTACTGTGCAACTGAACACCAAAACTTATTCCTCTTATCCAGCTGTGGCTTTGTAACCATTGACCAATCTCTCACCATCACCTTTCTCGCCCCTATCTTCGCCATCCTTTGGTAACCACCATTCTACTCTCTATTTCTATGGGAACAGTATTTTAGATTCCACATATGAGCGAGGTCATGTGGTATTTGTCTTTCTGGTTTGATTTCTTTTTCAGATAGTGGTCTGTTAGTGTATAAAAACACCACTGATTTTTGTATGTTGATCTTGTATCTTCCAACTTTACTGAATTAGTTTATTAGTTCTAACAGTTCTTTTGGTGGAGTCTCCAGGGTTTTCTATGTGTAAGATCATGTCATCAGCAAACAGATGATTTCACTTTTTCCTTTCCTACATGCATGGTAGGAAATTCTTACCCAATTGTTCTGGTGCAGGTGCTTATGGAGCAGCCAGGGGCCAGGGTCTGGAGTCTGGGCCTATGTAGAGCTACAGTGGCTCCAGGGTCTACAGTGTGGATTTGCACAGAGCTACAGTGGGTCTGGGCTAGCTCACTATTGCAGCAGAACTGGTGCCAGGAGTGTGTGTGTATACACAGCAACTCTGAGGCTCCACAGTGCAGGATGGGGCTAGCCTGTACCAGTGGTGGCTCCAGTGTTTGAGGCATGTGCAGGGTTGGAAGGGGTGGTGGCTCTGGTCACAGGGCGGCACAACATGGAATCCTTCTTGGTGGGGTGTGGGGTAGTGAAGCAGTGTCTCCTTCTCTGGGGGCTTCATGATGGGATTGGCTGTTGGTTACCTCAATTGCAAATTATGTAAATGTTTTCTGCAGAGCAGGTTGTTGGGGACCATGGTGGCACCCATCAGATGGTTGATACTGATAGTTCCTGCCCTTTTTCTTTGTTCCCAGCCATCCCCAGACATCTCAGGTATGCCCATCTCTCCAGTGATCTTCTCTTTTATGTTATTCCCCATTTGGTTTTTAGCTCCATGTGTTGCTGCAGGTTCTTAAATGACCCTTTGAGCCCTCCTAAGTCTACTACCATTCGTGGATAATTTTTTTTTTTTTTGGTCGGGAAGAAGGTTTGTGTCTCCTACTCTGGCACTTTACTGATGTCACCCTGTCTCTGTTTTGTTTTGTTCATGTTTTGCTCTAGGAGAATGCTAAAACAGAAATTGCCAAAGAAAAGGTCTACTATAAAAAAACCATACTGACATCTTTTAGATTTTGCTGACGTCCTTGAACTTGGGTCCTTCATTACATACTTCACATTTTGCTTGGAATGATCTTCCCATGCTGTTTAATATTATTATTATTATTATTATTATTATTATTATTATTATTATTAATTACTATTAGCTTATTCATTATTACAAATCATGATTTTTCTTTATGCCCTTTACCTGATCTCTCCCTCCCCAAATCCCTCCCTCCCTCCACCCCATCTCTTAGGTTTGTTCTCTCCTCTGAAAGTTCAATGAATTATTGTGTTTCTTTCTTTCTTTCTTTCTTTCTTTCTTTCTTTCTTTCTTTCTTTCTTTCTTTCTTTCTTTCTTTCTTTCCTTTCCTTTCCTTCCTTCCTTTCTTTCTTTTTTTCCTTCCTTCCTTCCTTCCTTCCTAGCACCCAGTTATAAGTGTAAACATACGGTATTTCTTTTTCCTTGTCTGGCTTACTTCACTTCATGTAATTTTCTCCAGACTCATCCATGTTGTTGCACATGGCAGAATTTCATTCTTTTTTATGGCTGAGTAGTATTCTATTGTGTATATATAAAACATTTTCCTCATCCAGTCATCCGTCTATAAACATTTAGTTTGGTTCCATATTTTGGCTATTGTAAATAGAGCTGCAGTGAAGATGGGTGTGCAGGTATCCCTTTGACATGATGATTTCCATTCCTCTGGATATATACCCAGTAGTGAGATTGCTGGATCATATGGTAGTTCTATGAGGCCTGGCTGAAATGTTAACTTTCCTGAGAAAACATTCTGACCAATGAATATAAAGTAGATTTATTCTTTTCTCTCTCTTATTTTTTTATGTACAGTTATATGCTTACTCTATACATAATTATACAATGGTCCAAACATTTAAGGTAAATTAAGGGAAGCACTAACTGCTGGAGTCCGCTTGGCTTATTTAATGACAGAATCTGTGTCCCTGTCTCTTAATATTTATGTCAAATTGTGGTCTTGAAAGTCATACTGTGGCTTGATTTGTGCATTATCAAAGATAATTCCAAAGTAATGTAAATACCCCCATGATCTCCCACAACAAGCCATGCTGGATCCCCAAAGACATTTTAACCACCTGATCTCTAGTTATGTGCGATAAAGTGTTTTGTTGCCCCTACAGGGTATTTATCCCCTGAGAGTTCCATAACCATATATTTACCTCCTGGTTTCCATTCTACAACATTTTAAGGACCAACGTAAATCCATTTGGATCCATATTAGAGGAAGCAGCCCTAAAACCAATCATTTTGATTATTCATTCATTTGTCTGATTGTTAACAGTCATCTATTAACAATAGATGACCTCCCTTAAACCGATATATTACCAAGAGCCTGCGAATATGTCCAAGGAGGGAAAAAACACAGTAGTAATGATGTTGACTGTTGTTATGATTATCACCCCTTATGAAGCATAAGGCATAATAGGGGAGTCTTCTATTTTCTTATCATAGCAGCAGTCTTCAGGCTAGATGTTGTTGGGGATTCCTTTTATTATTTCCTTTTCATAGATTAAGATATTAAGGTTTGAATGAGTTAAGTGACTTATCTAAGAAGAAAAGGCAGCAGATCCAGCACCACAACTCTTATTGGCTGATTACAAGGCCAATAGCATTTTTTTCCCTTCAATTTCTTCCTGCCTCTAACTTTAACCACCTGAGCGAAGAATAACTACAGCACATAATATTCATCAGTTATATGTCTTTTCCAGTCCACAAAACACCCTGAGACTAGGGGCGTGTCTTGTGCATCAGTGTAGGCCTGGCAGTCAGTGCGCAACCTAGTGTATCACAGGGAATTGCTCTGTGTTTGTAGAGAGAATGAAGAAATAAATTGAGATAAATTGTTTTGTAGCCTCCACAGGATAGGTATTTATCCCCTGAGAGCTCCATGACTATATATTTACCTCCTGGTCTCCATTCTTCAACATTTCAACATTGCCTAGTTAAAGCGTTTCCAAATAAAGATGTTTTCCTTCTTTCAAGGGCTGAATTTATGATCTGAGACCCACTCACATATGAAGGTGCTGAATCTGCACGTTGCATTGTCTAGGCAGCAAGGTAAGCCTCTTGATCAAATCTGCTGTCTGTATAAAGTTACAGGGGCAGAAGCAACCAGGAAAACCCAAAGAAGCCATTTCTCCTTTGGCTTATTAAGAGCTCGGGCTTAAACATTTTAAATATTTCTCTTATCTGTTTTATACATCCAGAGATTATACAGGTGGAGTATCCTTCATCTAAAATGCTTGGGACCAGAATTGTTTCTGATTTCAATTTTTTTTTGGATTTTGAGACATTTGCATATACTTAAAGAGATATTTTGGAGGTGGGGCCCAAGTCTAAACACACAATTTATTTATGTTTCAAATGTACCTTATACACATAGCCTGAAGGTAATTTTACACAATATTTTAAAATAATTTTGCATATGAACAAAGTATATGTTAAGTACTTATGTGTGTAACCTTCCACTTGTGGCATCATGTCAGCACTCAAAAAGTTTTGGATTTTGTAACATTTCGAATTTCAATTATTTGGATAAGGGAGTTCAACCTGTGTGTCTAAACACTAGCAAATTCCTATTAGAGTATGTATATTTATCATTTGGCATGGAGGAAAAGCACAAGAAGGACTTGAGTCTCCGCTTGGCAAAGTATAAGCTTGTATGACTTAAAACAAGTTATTTAAACTATTTATATCTCAGTTTTCTTTTTCAGGAAATATGATAATATTACTCATCTTGACTGATCCCAGAGTTGCTGAGAGAATTATATGGAGTATCAATATAAAATGTTATTATAACCTGTAAGCTCATAAGGTATTGATATTCAACACTGTACCCCACAGATATGTGCAATCAACTGTGTTACAATAAAAATAAACAAAATTTAAAAATGAATAGAAAAATAAAGAAATTTAAAAAATAAATTAGTTAAAAACAGAGAAAGATAGGAGGAATGGATATTAATAAACAAGGGAGAAATCAGGCTTAGAAACCAGTTATAAAATGCACAGGAATAGAGATGAGTAAAATGACACAAGACATAAGTAATTATCAAAATGAGGAGACCTGATCTCAAGCTCTAATTCTATCACTAAAGACTTATGTGATGTTGGACACATAATTATTAACTATTTCATGGACTGATGCATGAATTACAGTGTAAATGAGATCAACCATCATCACACAGTTCTGAGCAAATGAGAAAATGCTCTCTCCCTGGGAATGAAGAATAACTACAGCACGTAATATTCATCAGTTATATGTCTGTTCCAGTCCACTAAATGTCCTGAGACTAGGGGCGTGTCTTGTGCATGAGTGTAGGCCTGGCAGTCAGTGTGCAACCTAGTGTATCACAGGGAATTGCTTAGTGTTTGTAGAGAGAATAAAGAAATAAATAGCATCCAGCACTTTGTGTGGTGTATTTTTTGGCATCACTCAAGAGGCATGCTCCTTTTTAACCTTTCGAGGATTTTTCGAGGGGTTGGAGGTAGTAATAAACATTTGTGGATTAAGTTCTTGTCATTCAACTGCGATCCAAGAAGGTAGGTTATTTGCACAAAGCCACAAAAACTTGTAAGTATATTTGATTCCTAATTTCTGGCTTTTCAATTATACACTTTGACTTCTGATGGTAAATTTAATTACTCAATTAGTCAGTGAATCAATCAATTACTAAGTTGCTATATTGTGCCCAGATTAGGTTAAAAGTAAAAAATATAAAGGACTACTTTTCGTGATAAAGAGCTAAGACTAATATTCAAAGTGGCTTGGCATCACATCTCACCTGATCCAGTTCATAACTAATTTGATGATCTTGTATAAATCTTTTCTTTCTTGCAGTACTGACATAAGGCACAGAATGGACATGCTGACTAATCTCAGCTGTCTTTCTCCATTTATCATTCTGATTCTGTTTTCTCATTCCTTCAGGACAGCCATACAACTCCCCATGGAGAACAGTACAGGGGTGACTGAGTTCATTCTTGTGGGGTTAACTAATGACCCAGAACTGCAGATCCCACTCTTCATAATCTTTCTTCTCATCTACCTCATCACTCTGGTTGGGAACCTGGGGATAATTGGATTGATTCTGTTGGACTCTCGTCTCCACACTCCCATGTACTTTTTCCTCAGTAGCCTCTCCCTGGTGGACTTTGGTTATTCCTCAGCTGTCACTCCCAAGGTGATGGCAGGCTTCCTCACAGGAGACAAAATCATGCCCTACAGTGCTTGTGCCACTCAGTTCTTCTTCTTTGTAGCCTTCATCACTGTGGAAAGTTTCCTCTTGGCCTCAATGGCCTATGACCGCTACGCAGCAGTCTGTGACCCCCTGCATTACACCACCACCATGACTGCAGGTGTGTGTGCTCGTCTGGCCACAGGCTCCTACGTCTGTGGTTTCCTCAATGCTTCCATCCACACGGGGAACACTTTCAGGCTCTCCTTCTGTAGGTCCCACATGGTTGATCACTTTTTCTGTGATGCTCCTCCTCTCCTGGCTCTCTCATGCTCAGACAATTACATCAGTGAGATGGTTATTTTTCTTGTGGTGGGCTTCAATGACTTCTTCTCTATCCTGGTCATCTTGATCTCCTACTTGTTTATATTTATTGCCATCCTGAGGATGCGCTCACGTGATGGACGTCAGAAGGCTTTTTCCACCTGTGCGTCCCACCTCACCACTGTTTCTGTCTTCTATGGGACAGGCATCTTCACGTACTTACAACCCAGCTCCAGCCACTCCGTGGGCACAGACAAAGTGGCATCTGTATTCTACGCTATAGTCATTCCCATGCTGAATCCGCTGGTCTACAGCCTGAGGAACAAAGAGGTCAAGAGTGCCTTTAAAAAGACTGTGGGGAAAGCAAGGTCTTCCATAGGATTTATATTTTAGTTACATAGAATCCACAACAAGGCAGTGCCACCCACTTCAGATTAATCTTTATCTTTTAAACCCAACATCTGGACTTCCTCAGAAACAGTTTCTATTGACTTTTAAAAAAAAAACTATGTATTAATCATGCTTTCGTCTTTCTTTGTGTGACTCATTTTTTTTTAACATCTGGGCATTTTAAATAATAAAATTTAGCATATTCTAAAAATCATGTCTTCCCTACCACCTAAGGTCTGTTGTTGGTGGTGGTGCTTTTTGTTTATTTAGTGATTTTTCTGGATTCCTTCTGTTAATTCTATATTTCTTATTGTTTGTGGTCAGTGAAATTTCTTCTCAATCTGTTTACTAACAGTTGGACAGATTTTCTTAAATGCTTTAAGCCATTAATTCTCTCAAGCCTTGCGTGTGGTCTCTGTATATGTGTATTGGAGCATATGTTCAACATTCCAGCAGTTCAAATTCTGCCTTAATCTTTACTTTCTGCTTGTGCAGAGACTCAAGGTCAGCTGCAGATGAAAGATTAAGTCCTTCTCTGGCTTTTTCTTGGCATACATAAAACTTCACACGTGTGCTTCATTTTTGTAACCCCCAGAAATACATTGGATCTTTTCAAAGCCCTCTGTGGATTTCTAATTTCTCCAGAAATTTCTTTTAAGAGTTTGGTCAGATGGTTCTTTGTGCCAACTGATATTTACATCTTCAGGCAATTGCAATGTTCAATAATTGACACTAAATGCTTTGACAAACACCTCAGAAATAGGGCTTTTCTCACTGACTGAACTGAGTCAGGTGAAATAAAGATAAAAACTGTGAATTGGGTTGTTCCAGGGATCTTCCAGGTAGGTGACTGGAGATGGGGCCTTTTAGGACTCTCCAAGCACATTTTGCTCACTTCAGTGGCTGTCAGGCTCAGCTTCCATAATTCTAATTCTGCTGGTTTTCAAGGCTACCACAGAGCTGGGGAACAGGTAAGTTAAAATGCCACCAGGCTCACCCTTACTACTCACAGTTAGCCATTTTTCTTAAATGAATACTCCTTGAATTGTTGCAAGCTTTTTTTTTTTTTTTCCTTTTTGTCTTTTTTCGTGTCCGGCAACGGATCACAACCCTCAGTGTCGCGCCCGTACCAGACCAGGACCGGCAACGGGATCGCAACCCTCGGTGTTGTGCCCGCACCTCGCTCAGCCAGTGAGCGGCTGGTCTGTATGTGGGATCCGAACCCTCGGCGGGAGCGCCGCCATGCTCCCAAGCAGCGCACTGTAGCAGTGCGCCACCGGGCTGGCCCAGCAAGCTTTTGGTTAACTTGTAGAATCTTGAAAATCTGTGTTATAAAAACTTTTGTTTGGGTTTATGGAGGAACAGATTTTTGAAAGTTCTTACTCTGCCATTTTGGAAGTATTTCTCCCACACTATTTAACCTAAACTTCCTCTCTTATACTCTCTCTGAAAACACTGTTTTATTTTTTCATAATACATATTATAATTTGTAATGATATATTTATCTGTGAGCTTAAGTTTTTAATGTAATTCTCTCCATTAGACCAATGCAGGAGCTAAATCTTTCTTTGTTCTGCTCTGTATACTTACTGTCTAACAAAATGACTAACATCTACTTGGGACTCAACATTTATTCTGAATAGATGGATGAATGTCTTTTCTTTTTGTTTTTTAAATTATATTTATTTATTTTAATTTATCAGCATACCATAGAGGTTGATTTTCATGTCCCTTTACCAATTCCTCCTTTCTCCCCTCCTTTTCCACCCCCCATCAACATCATGTCTGTTCACTTGTCTTGACAAGTTCAAGGAATCATGATTGTTGTGTCTTCTTCCCATCCACCCACCCCCAACTTATTTATTTATATATTTATTAATTAATTTATTTTTAGCTCCCACAAATAAGTGAGAACATGTGGTATTTCTCCTTCGGTGCCTGGCTTATTTAACTTAATATAATTTTCTCTAAGTTCAATAGATGGATGAATGTCTTTTCAATGTCATGCTAATGAAGGTCAAATGCTGAAAGCAATCTTGCCTGAGCTTATGTGAAGTATTTATTGTTTTTGCTCCTTTGATGGCTATGTGGAGTTACTAAGGAAGGTAAAGCCAAGTTGCGGTTATTCTTAAAGATGTCCCGCTTTATCAAGAAGAAATGAGTTTTGAGCATTTACTTAGGATGCATAAAGCTGGAATCAGCATCATTTACAAATAATTTTAAAAGTTTTATTGAACAAATTAGAGAGCTGAGATCACAGGAAAATTAACCCCAAATCTAATAAGTGACAGTCATCTCCAGAAAGACATGGGACTCAAGCACTTGCCTACCTGTCATATATGCTCCTGGATTTCATACCCACTGGTAGAAAGATTTAGCTCAATTTTTAGGTTAATTACTAAAGGCTCTGTGTGGGCTAGCATGAGAATATAACCCCCTTGCA
>NW_007740131.1:0-5019 GCF_000696425.1 Galeopterus variegatus | reverse complement strand
CTTTTCCCTTATTTCCCAATGGAATAGAAGCCTTAAGCCACTATTACAGTTAGGTGATCATAGAGATTTGTTGGAAATGAGACAAGAGAAGATAATAAAATCCTCTACCCATGGAGTTGAACTAAGACAATATCTTGGGGCAAGACCATTAGAGGTCTACTATACCCAGAGAGGGTTAGGATGACTGAGAAAGGCTTCCATCCCTAGAACCAGAGACAGATTTCCTGTTTAAGACTGAGGTTATATCAGAACAATAGAAAAGGAACTTCACCATCCACAACCATGCTAATAAATACTGTGTAATAAGTAAAAATCATTCTACTGCTCGGAGAGGACCAAACACATAGGGATTCTTTCTGAGGTTCAGATTCAAAGGAAAGACTTCAAACTGAGGGTGGAGCAGATATTGAGAACTATCTTGTGGTGAACCAGCCTCCACTTTAAGCACATGGCAATGTCAGTGGTAGGTGAAGCCTCTTCATAAGTGGTTAGCTGATGGTAACTATAGCAACAACAAAATCCAACTCCAGTTCAATTCATAACTAGATTAACACAACCCTCTGCTCTAAAGGCATCACTGAAAACAACAAAAATGTGGGCCAATTTTCTGGCACAACATATATGTACCTCAAGCTTTACTATTTTACATTAGACGTTTGGATTTCAACAACAATAAAATTACAAGGAACACAAAGAGACAAGAAAACACAATGAACTGCTAAGAGAGACAAAGCAATCAACATAATCAGATGCAGCTATGACAGAGATATTGAAACAGTTGTACAGTGAATACAAAATAAATGTAATTAATATGTTAAAGGCTTTAGTGGAAAAGTTGAAACACATGCAAACTATATGAGTGATTTTTATCAGAGGGATGAAAAATTGGTTAAGAAATAATCTAATGGAAATACTGCAAGTAATAAACAAAAGAGAAGAGGAAGAATGTTTTGTGTGTTCATTAGTAGGCTCAATAAAGATAAGAAAAGAATGAGTGAAATTTAAAAGAGATCAAAATTAGTTACACAAACTAAGATACGAAGAAAAAAATTGACAAAATAGAATAGAGCTTTGAAGAGCTGTGGGACATTTACGTAATTGAAATCTCAGTAGGAGATGATAAAGATAATAGGGCAGAAAAAAACATCTGAACAGATAATGGGTGAGGATTTTCCAAAAGTAATGTCAAACACAAAACCAGAATAAAAACCAAAATACAGATACAAACACACACACACCAGTGTGCGCAGAGCAGGGAGACATCCAGCAGGGGAGGCGGAAGCTCCTCAGAGACCACACACCCTGCAGTGCTGCCGTGTGACCCAGCAGGTAGGCCTCACTGCTGCCACCCATTTCCATCCCCAGCCAGGCCCAGTGAGTACAGAGCAGGGAGACATCCAGCGGGGGAGGCAGAAGCTCCACAGACACCACACGCCATGTGGTGCCAGCATGCAACCCAGCAGCCTGGCCCAGTGTGCACGGAGCAGGGAGACATCCAGCAGGGGAGGTGGAAGCTCCGCAGATACCGCATGCCCAGTGGTGCTGCTGAGTGATCCAGCAGCACAGCTTGCGTGCATGCTGACCAGAGAGGTGGCTCCCCGGAGAGGCCCAAGACCTGAGGCAACTACACATGCAAGTCACTAGTGGCCCACTGAGTAGACATTCATGTAGCCATAACAAATTGGCAACCCCAGCAACATCCTAGCCAGTCAATAGTGTCAAATCAGTGGATTGTGGGGCTGAGCCTGTGGCGCACTTGGGAGAGTGCAGTGCTGGGAGTGCAGCAGTGTTGAGATAATGGGGGAGGATTTTCCAAAAGTAATGTCAATCACAAAACCAGAATAAAAACCAAAATGCACATACAAATGCACACACACACAGACACAGACACACACGCACACACACACACACACACACACACACACACTATACATGTCATTTAAATTTCTGCAAACTAAATAGAAGGAGAAAATCATAAAGTTATCCAGAAGAAAACACATTACATGTAGATGACCAAAAACACGTTTTCCAGCACATTTCTCATCAGTGATAAAAGGAAAGAAAAAAAGAAAAAACCTCTTTAAACAGAATTCTATACCCAGTGAAAATATCAGTCAAAAAATCAAGAAGAAATAAAGACTTTTTCAGACAAACAGACCAACGTGTGCTGAGAGTTTATTGTCAGTAGTCCTGCACTGTAAGAAATTTTAAAGGAACTCAGTAGTCCTTCACTGTAAGAAATATTAAAGGAATTTTTTCAAGTATAAGGAATTATGAAATCAGACAGTAACTTAAATAAGGAATTTTTTCAAGTATAAGGAATTATGATATCAGACAGTAACTTAAAATGCACAAAAAATATGAAGAGCACTGGAAATGACATAAATGAAGATAAATATAAACCTGTTAGTTTATTATGTTTAATTTCTTTAAAAGATGATTCTCTAAAGCATATATAACAGCAAGGTACTGCATATTAATAGACTATTTAAAAAGAAAACGTATAACAACAACAGTACAAAGTACTGGAGGAAATAATTGGCAGTACACTGTTGGAAGGTCCTTACACTACTTACAAAATGGTATGATATTATTTCAAAGTAGACTTTGATTAATTCAACATCTATATTGTAAACACTAGGACAACTAAAATATTTTTTACAAAAAATGTAAATAGTAAGTCAATAATAGAGGTAAAATGGAATAAAAAATATTTAATGAATTGAAAAAGCAGGAAAAAAGACAGAGGAGAAAAAGAACAGGTAAAACAGAAAAAAAAACTATGAAAATATCATATTTTAATTCACAATGTCAGTAATTACATTAAATATAGTGTAAACCTACCAAATTGAAAGATAGAATGTCAGATATGATTTAAAAAAAAAAAGATCCAACTTTATGCTGTATGCAAGAAAACCATGTTAAATTTAAAAGTCTAATATTAGCCTATGTAATAAAAGGCTACGAAAACAATTACAATGAAAATACTAATAAACAAAGCTGGAATTGGTATATTAAAAATATAAGAAAAAGTAGACTTCAGAACAACAACATTACCTGGGAAAGGAAGGAATGTGACGTAATGATAAAGGGTCAGCTCTACAAGAAGCCATAGCACCTCTATTTGCTCACACCTAATAGCAAAGCTACAAAATATATAAAATTGAAACTAATAGAACTGAAAGGAAAATAGAGAGAGACTGCTATAGACTAAATATTCGTGTTCTCCCAAAGTTCATATGTTGAAATCCTAATTCCCAATGTTATGGTACAAGAGGTAGGGCCCTTGAGAGGCCTTTGAGACCCCTGAGAGCTCCTTCAATCTTTCCATGTTGTGAGGACACAGTGAGAAGACAACCATCTATGAACCGGGGAGTGGGTCCTCACCCGACACCAAATCTGCCCATACGTTGATCTTGGACTTCTGAGCCTCCAGATTTGTGAAGAATAAATTCTTGTTTTCAAAAGCCATCCAGTGTATAGTTTTCTGTTACAGCAGCCCAAATGGACTAAGACAGAGACTTCAACAAACCTTTCTTGGTAATATAAATATTACCATTTATATAAAATATAAAAAAGGTTCAGAAAATCAATAAGGGCATAGAATTGAACATCATCAATTGACTTGTTCTAATTGACATTGAAAGATGTGACCAAATAACAGCAGAATTCACATTCTTTTGAAGCACAAAGTATTCACCAGGCTAGTTCATATTCTGACCATAAAATGTATTTAAAACATTGAAGATAATTGAAATTATACAAAATTTGTTCTTGAATCACAATGGAATTAGACTAGAGATCCATTACATAAAGATATCTGGAGAATCTCCAAATGTCTGAAAATTAGACAACCCACTTCTCAATAATCCATGAATCCACGTGGAAATCATAAAGAAAATAAAGAGAATATTTTTAATTGAATGAAAATGAAAATGAAAAATAATTAGCATGCAGATAAAGGAGCGCTTTTTGGGAAATGTACAGCATGAAATGCTTATACTGAAAAAGAATAAAGACATATAAAATCAATGATCTAAGCTTATATCTTCAGAAACTTGAAAAAGGTAATACTCAAATAATGTGAAATCAGTATGTCAAAGAGATATGTGCGGTTTCATGTTAATTGCAGCATTATTTACAATAGCCATAATATGGAATCAACCTATGTGTCCGTAAAAAGATGCATCAATAAAGAAAGTGTGCTATGTATACCCAATGGAATACTATTCACCCTTAAAAAACAAGAAAATATTATCATTTGCAACAACGTGGATGACCCTAGAGTACATGATGTTTGAAATAAGCCATGCACAGAAAGACAAGTACTGTGTGGTCTCATTTATATGTAGACCTCACATAAGTAGAGAGTAGAATGGTGGTTACCAGGGAATGCAGCCTGGGCACTGGGCAGATATTGTTCAAAGGCCACAAAATGTCAGTTATATGGGAAGAATAAGTTCAGAGATCTATTGCACGTAATGGCATACTTGAAATTTGCTAAGTGGGTAGGTCTTAAGTGTTGTCACCACAAAATACAGTATGTGAGGTAATGCATGTTAATTAGCCTTTGTGATGTTGCCTTTCCACATGTATATATATTTCAAAACATGTTGTACACAATAAGTATATAAAATGTTCACTAAATAAAAAGTAGATGTGTAGATTTTAAAATAATGGTAATAAATAAACAGAGTCTTAGAGATCTGTGGGATACTAGGGGAGTTCAAGAAGGAGAGGAAAGAGATAAATAGGCAGAAAGAATATTTGAGAAAAAATGGCCCCAAACTTTACAAGTCTGAGGAGAGGTGCAGATGTATATTTATATCAAAAAATGTTAAAACGAGGAGACTCAAAATATTAGCAGATGTGTACATTAACAAATTCATAACATTTACATATAATGTTATTAATACTATTGTAATTATCAGTACTTAATATTTAAAAATTTAATGCATAATTCCTTTGGGTATAGACCCAGAAATGGGATTGCTGGGTCAATAGTAATTCTATTTTTAG
>NW_007740130.1:31629-31889 GCF_000696425.1 Galeopterus variegatus | reverse complement strand
TCTCACCACTCCTATTCAACATAGTATTGGAAGTACTAGCCAGAGAAATCAGAGAAGAGAAAGAAATAAAGGGCATCCAGATTAGAAAAGAAGAAGTCAAGCTATCCCTGCTTGCAGATGACATGATCCTATATATCGAACAGCCTAAAGCCGTTACAAAAAAACTCTTGGAGGTGATAAATGAGTTGAGCACAGTAGTAGGATACAAAATCAACACACAAAAATCAGTAGCATTTCTATTCTCCGATAGTGAACATGCA
>NW_007740130.1:28150-30257 GCF_000696425.1 Galeopterus variegatus | reverse complement strand
GGGAGAAGAAGATATAACAACTACAATCTTTTGAAGTTGTTACAACAAGCAAACGGAAAGGCCATTGTTGGGTGGGAGGGGAGAGAGGGAGGAGGGAGGGAGGTTTCAGTGATGGTCCATAATAATCAACCACACTGTATATCGACAAAATAAAAATTTTAAGGAAAAAAAATTAAAAATTAAAAAAAAAAATTTAACCTAAAAAAAAAAGAATATATTCAAATAATTAGGGCTAGGGAAACTCTGTATCAATGTCTAAGAGCAAGGGTTTCTTTCAGGCAGCAATTCAGTGATTTCTGAAAATATTTTGAAGATATCTCCCAAGTGGCTGCAGAGGATTGATCCTAACACACTAGGTAGTGAAGGAGCCATCCATGCAAAAGAATCTCACCACTAGGAAGTCATAGGGTCATATGACATTATAGCTAGATAAATACTAAAGATCATCTAGACCAACATTCCCTTTTTGAAACATAAGAAACTGAAGTAGACAGTGGAAAGACTTCCGAAGTCACACAGAGAGACAGCAGCAAACCCAGATCAAGAACAAGGACTAAATTACTCCATTATTCTTAATAATAACTTTTAACAATTAAAACAAGTATGTTGTTAAATATTTAGGAAAATTTAAGCCACAATCCCAAGTGCCAGAGACAAATTTGGCTAATATTTTGGATTTTCCCAGTAATTCTTCCCATAATTGTATAGATTTATTTACATAAGTGCATTAGTCTGATCAGGCTGTTATAACAAAATACCATAGATTAGGTGGCTTAAACAACAGAAATTTATTTTCTCAAAGTTCTGGAAGTTAAAAAGTCCAAGGTAAAGATTCCGGCAGGATTTGCTTTCTGCATTTTATTATTATTATTTATGTTTATTTTTTATTTTTTGGCAGCTACCCGATATGGGGATCTGAACCCATGACCTTAGTGTTATAAGGCTACATTCTTTTTTTTTTTTCTTTTTTTGTGGCCAGTAAGTAAGGGGATTGCAACCCTTGGCTTGGTGTCGCCCGCACCGCACTCAGCCAGTGAGTGCACTGGCCATCCCTATATAGGATCTGAACCACACGGAGGGAGCGCCGCTTTGCTCCCAGCACCGCACTCTCCCAAGTGAGCCATGGGGTCGGCCCATAAGGCTACACTCTTAGCTAACTCTAACTAACTGAGCTAACTGGCTAGTCCAGGATTTGGTTTCTGGTGAGGATTCTATTCCTGTCTTGCAGATAGCCACCTCATCACTGTGTCTTCATACAGTGGAGGAAAGAACTCTGATATTTCTTCCTCTTCTTATAAGGGCACCAACCCTATTGGATTAGGGCCCCACTCTGATAACCTCATTTAACCTTTCTCACCTCCTCATAGGCCCTTTCTCCAAATATAGGCACATTGGGGGTTGGAACGTATGGATTTGGGGGTTGGAACATATGGATTTGGGGGGGACACAATTCAGTCCTTAGCAGTAAGTCTTAAATTATACATGTACACACACACACAGAGTGAGAGTTTTATATACTACTTTTTTGTTTAAAGTTTCACAAAAATTTCCCCATTATTCAAAGTATAATTTTAAATAAATGCATAATATTGTCTTATGACAATTATTTACTGTTGTTTAGCTATTGAGTCATTTTCAAATTTTCCTAATTAAATAATTCTGCACTGAACATCTTTACATATAAATCTTTGCTGTGATTACTTAGGATAAATGTACAGAAATTCAACTGCTGAGTCAACGGCTATTAATATTTTAAAGGCTCTTGGTAAATATTGCCAAACTGCTTCCTATATTAATGTATATACCCCATCTGCACTAGACATTATAACTAGAATAAAATATTTTCCTAATCGAAAAAAAAATCAGTGTCATAGATGACCAAAAAAGCAAGAATTGTTTTTTTAATTAAAAAAAGATTAAAGAGTCAAGACAACAAATGAAATATGTGCTTCTTGATTAGATCACAGCATAGGGGGGAAAAAGCTATAAAAACATTTTGGGGACAATTTGAGAATTCTTAATATGGGCTATATATGTGTTTTTGTGTATGTATATATAAAGACACATATAGGTACAGAAATATGAGAGAAAAATAAGAGGAGGAGTG
>NW_007740130.1:20266-27599 GCF_000696425.1 Galeopterus variegatus | reverse complement strand
TTTTTTTAATTAAAAAAAGATTAAAGAGTCAAGACAACAAATGAAATATGTGCTTCTTGATTAGATCACAGCATAGGGGGGAAAAAGCTATAAAAACATTTTGGGGACAATTTAATTCTTAATATGGGCTATATATGTGTTTTTGCGTATGTATATATAAAGACACATATAGGTACAGAAATATGAGAGAAAAATAAGAGGAGGAGTGGGGAAGAAACAAATGTGGGAAAATGTTAGTGAATCCGATAAACAGTGATGCACGCTTATTGTAATGTTCTTTCTACTTTTCTATACGTTTAAAATTTTTTTAAATAAAAATATATGAGGGAATAGGCAAAAGATCGGAATGAGCTATTCATAGAAAAATAGTCAACATATGAAAATGTATGAGAATTAATAAATTTATTGGTTATTTATGACTTTTTATTTCCCCCAGCCCTGGTGGCATTTGCTCTTTAATGCTTCAACTGCACTTCATCAAACGGGCCCAGGAAAGAATGGAAGTGAAATCTTAATCATTCCATTTCACTTCCTATTAGCAGTCCTAGAAAAAGGTTTAATAGATTAAAAAGGTCAAAATTAACTCATTACGATGAGTTTTAGAAAGGACCTATAGAATTCATTTCAGCTTCTTCTGGCCTCCTATGACCCTAAATGTTGTACCCTAAGTAGCAAAAAAAAAAAAAAGTTAGCAATAAATCATATGAAAAATAGATTTTCTTCAAATAAAAGGAGAAATGTCGACCTCTGCCACTGGTCTTACTTTCCTCAGGAAAATGTCTTATAGAATGTACAGAACAGAAGGCAACCAACAGATTTACAAACCATGAACAGAGGTTTTCCTTCTCAGAAACAATATGAAGGAAGCAGTATAACATAGTGGTTCAAATTATTGGCTATGGAATCAGGCTGTCTATGTTTGAACACTTCACCACTTACTAGCTATGTGATTTGTGGAGAATTGCTCAATCTCTTTATGCCTCAGTTTCCTCATCTGAAAAATGAGACAACAGTAAAATCTATGTCTTAGAGTTGTTGTGAAGATTAAATAAGTTAGTACACTTAAGCTCTTAGAACAGCACATGGCATACTGTAAGAGCTCAATGTATGTTAGCTGCTATGGTTCTCATTATTACCAGTATTACTGCAACAAGTGCTATGACCATCACCACCACCTTCAACCTGCAACTTATGGAGTTTGAAGTTCATTTCAGAAAAACTATAGCAACACAAAAGAAGCACAACAGACAGACAAAGACACACACACACACACACACACACACACACACATCACAGTATGCAGAACAGGCTCTAAGTAGAGCTCACAGTCAAGCAGAACAGGCTCTAAGTCAGTCCTTTAATGCCTCCTCAAGCTGTTTTGAGAGCAACTGAGAAGGTAGCAATATACCAACAATGAGCGAGGGCTGGCTGATTAGTTCAGTTGGTTAGAGCACAGCCTTACAACACCAAGGTCACAGGTTCAGATGGATCACTGAACTAGCCGGCCAGCTGACACCCCCCACCCCCCACTACCACCACCAATGCATGGCTCATTTCAAGAAACAATCTGTGTGATCTGGACAAATTAATCAGGAGAAATTACAAGTTCTCTCACTCAATCATTTATCAAAAGTGCATGAAAAGTTGAGCCAGACACCAGGAATACAAAATGAAAGAATATCTGTCTTCAAAAACTCTGTGTTCTTGTCAATGAAAGACAAGACACCAAAGCTAGACTTGGGGGAAGGAAAAAAACAGCAGGAAGATTTCCCAGTAGTGGTCATATCTAAACTGAACCTTAAAGAATAACAACAGGTATACAGGGATAGAGGGGGTAAAATTTTATTCCCCCAGAGATAAAAGCTAGCAAATGAAGAAAAAAGATGAGCACCAGTGCCCTTCCTACAACCACATAGTACCAAAAGACCTCTTCCTAAAGCTAATAGGCAGATAGATAGATAGCTATTGAAGGTATGCGCCCGAACAGGTGTGCTTCTGAAATATCTTCTCTTTACACACACTACATCTCTACCCTCTGCAACTCAAAATAAGCCATGTTTAGAGAAAGGACAGAAAGCTGCAATTAAGAGATTCAAAAAGGAGTTTCTCACTTACAACACTGGGCGGCAGCAGTGGGCAACGGCTTCCTCTGGATTTCTTCTTGAATAGAATACTAGAAGCAGAAAGGAGAAAAAAACCAAACTTGTAATAGAGGCCCAAGTAAAGAAGGGGCGGGAAATCACAGTTACCTGTAAAAAGGTACAGTCAAATTTGGAGTCAAATTTTTTATTAAGCAGAAACAGAACATCCTGCTGCTATTTCTCCTGTGTGATCCTGACATACAGGCCAGACTATCAGTTATGGCACTGGCCCAATGAGACAGGCTAAGACAGAATGGCAGAAAGGCTATTCTGACCAAGGGCTCCCCACCAGCTCTGCCACATAGCTATAGAAAGTTTGACCTTAGAAGCCTTAGACTATGTCACAGTCCTAAGTTTTCCTGTGGCTAATGTATAAAACATATCCCATCACGTGATAGAACTGAAGACCTCTCTGAGGCTAAGTTTTCTCATCGTTAAGTACCAGTGCTTCTTCCCTCACAAATCATGTGGGAAGTAAGCGAAATTGCTTATCGAAGCATGTAGTACAATATCTGGTATCTACTAGAGTTCCATTCCCACTTATACTCTAGACTCCCCAACCGTACCCACCACTACCACCACAAAAAAAAAAAAAATACAGGGTTCTGAAGCCATAAGAAAATGTTCTATAAAAGGGAGCAGAATTAAGTGAAAGTCCTGAGGATGGGCAGGATTTGGAAAGGCAAAACAAAAAGAGAAAGGCATAAACAAATTAACAAAGGTACATAGAATCTAAAAGACAGTGAGAACAGTTTGGTTCAGAGCCCACTGGAGGACTGGAAATATATAACTTGGACTAGCAACTTGTAAATACGAGATCTGGAGTTCTCATCCTGACTCTGCCACTTATTAATAAATTGTGAGATCTTGGGCAAGTGAGAGCTTCTCTAAAATGGCTAATGAATGAGTCATCCATTCATTCATTTAACAAATATTGAGTGCCCACTACGTGCAAGGCCTTGTTCTAGGCACTGGGGGAACAGAGTTTGTAAGTCATGTAAGGAGTTTGGATTTTATCCTAGAGTATTGGGAAGCTATTTAGAATTTTAAACATAAGAGGGATATGATTTGATTACGCTTTTAAAAGATCACTCTGACTTCTGTGTGGGATGAAGGGTAGGGTAGGGAACAAGACAGGAAACAGTCTAATTATTGCAATAATTCAGACAAAAGTTGATGGTATACATAAGAGTGTAAGTGGTAAAGGGCCTTTCAAATGATTGGATCCAAAATATAAAACACTTTTTGTACATAAATATACTTTTATATGTACATAAGCACACTTTACAAGCAATAAACTATGGTACAAATATCAGAGGTAGATACTGGTATTACTATTTCCAACAGGGAATGATCAGAAGTCAAGCACAATTTAAATATGATAGCATTAGTAAAGCTGCCAATCACAAAAATGTTCAAAACTCCTTGAAAGTTAAACACCCACTTAAAAGTAACAAAGGGATTTGGTTATAAATAATAACCATTATAAATAATGATAAATTTTGCAGGCAGTACATAGGCATTAACAATGAGGAAATCCCAAAACTTTAAGTATTAAACTAAAAGAATTCAGATTTAGGAGATTAGAGTCGGAATTTTCAGAAGCCATATTTAATGAATCTGTTTCAGGCCCAAAACAAAGTTGAAGTTCAACTAGAACATAATAATATTAAGTTAGCTAAGGAAAAATCTATAAAATCTATCTACAAAAAACAGACAAGGTTAGTACAAGAAAGGAAAATTACAAGCCAATCTCATAAATATAGATGCAAAAATCCTAATTGGTTACCAAGCCAAATCCATCATATTATATAAGTGTATGTAATAGTTACATGTGAATATGTACGCATATGGGTGCATATGTATGCATGCTGACATGTAAATGTAAATATACTGATCGGGTGCACTTTAAATGCAAGGACAGTTCAGTATCTGAAAATCTATTCATGTAATTTACCACATTAAACAGATTAAAGGAGAAAAACTATGTGATCTAATAGATGCAAAAAAGGGCTTGATAAAATTCCATAATTTTTCATGACAAAAATGCTGAGAAAATCAGAAAGAAAATAGAATTCTCTTAATCCAATAAAGGGTATCTATCAAAATCCATGGCAAACATACTTTAAGACTTACAGGCTGGCTGAGTTGGTTAGAGCCTGCTGTTGATAACACCAAGTTCAAGGGTTTGGATCCCCTTACCAGCCAGCCACTGAAAAAAAAAGATTTATGAAGCATTCCCCTTATAGTCAGGAAAAAGACAAGGCTCTCTACTCTCACTCTATTAAAAATTATACTGAAAAAGAGCAAACAAAATTTTGAAATTGTTTTTAAAAAGAAAAAAAATTCTATGGATTTCTTAGGCATTGAAATTTTAAAAACAAGAGGTCATCAAAAATAAGGAAAGTCTGGGCTGGCCCGGTGGCGCACTGGAGAGTGCGCCGCTTGGGAGTGCGGCAGCGCTCCCGCCAAGGGTTTGGATCCCATGTGGAGCCCGGTTCCCGCTCACTGGCTGAGCGAGGTGCGGGCGCAGCACCGAGGGTTGCGATCCCGTTGCTGGTCAGTAAAAAAGACAAAAAGGAAAAAAAAAAAATAAGGAAAGTCTGAGAACATGTCACAACCAAGAGAAGCGTAAGAAGACATGACAAGTAAATGTAACGCAGTATCCTGGAAGGAATCCTAGAACAAAAAAAAAAAAAACCAAAAAACAAAAACCAAAAAGACATTAGGTAAAAACTAAATAAATTTGAATAAACTATGGACTTTTAATTTTTTAGTTAACAAAATAAAATAAAATTAATAATAATAAAATACTACCATTTTAATTAATAATAATATATCAATATTGGTTCATAAGTTGTAATAAATGTACCATACTAATGTAAGATATTAATAATATGGGAAACTATAAGGTGGGGTTGGGGGAGAGAGGATAAACTCTGTACTATCTGCTCAATGTTTCTATAAATCTACAACTGTTCTATAAAAATAAAGTCTGTTAATAAAAATATATGTATAAAAAATTCAAACACTTAGAAAATAAAGCATAAAGACTGTAAAGAGAATAAAAACTATCACTTAAAGATACAAGAAAAGGCTACATAGAAAATCTAAGGGAACCTCTGAAGTATTAGAATAAGAGTTGCTGAAAAAGACCAATATTTTAAAAAGTGAACAGTGAAGCATTCATTTATAATAGTAATGACCTATCAGAAAATGTGATTTTAAGATATACCAGTAGCAACAATTAGGAAAAAAAAAAAAACCTAATAGAAGCAGCATAAAACCTGCACGGAGAAAACAGGTCTTCCCCGTGCTAAATATGGTCTGAATGTTTGTGTCCCCTGAAAATTCATATGTTAAAATCTAATCACCAATGGGACATTACTAGGAGGTGGGGGCCTTTGGGAGGTGATTAGGTTATGAGAGTAGAGCCTTCATTAATGGCATTAGTACCCTTATAAAAGAGGCCCCAGAGATCTGCCTTGTCCCTTCCACCATGTGAGAACACAGAAAGAAGGTACCATCTATAAACCAGAAAACAAGCCCTTCACCAGACACCAAATCTGCTGGTACCTTGACCTTAGACATTCTAGCCTCTGGAACTGTGAGAAATAAATTTGTTGTTTATAAGCTACCCAGTTTACGATATTCTGTTATAGGAACCTGAATAGACTAAGACACCCCCTACGGCATTTCTCGCCTTCTAACACTTCACTATATTTATTACACTTCTTGCTTATTATCTGTCCCCTCCCAGTTGATCCATGAGGGCAGGGGTCTTTGTTTCAACCTCTGATGTAAACCAAACACCTACAACAATGCCTGGTACATGGTGCTCAATAAGTTACTTGGTGAATAAATGACTGATAAATAAATCCCACTATTAAATAGGGAAATAAAAACAATTACTCATTAGATTAGCAAAAATTTGAAATATAGTAATACCAAGTATCAGTAAGGATATAGAGAACCAGAAAAATGGAAAATGTAAATTGGTACAATCACTTTGGAGAGCCAGTTAGTAATATCTAGTAAGGTTGAACAAAGCATATTCTACAACCAAGCAAGTCTACTTCCAGGTATATACCCAGAGAATCTCCCAGACATAAAAGCATAGAGAAACAGGCTCAGGGATGTTCACTGTAGTATGCAGTTGTAAGAGTGAAAGCATAATTGTCCACGAGTAGGAAAATTGTGGTACAAATCCAACTCTGTAAGGTGGTAGATATCTGAGGCAGTCTTGATTCAGTGCTTCTGGGCCCAAGAGATTGCTGTGTATGGGAAATGTTACAGACCGAAGAATAAAAAGGTAAGACTCTATGTTGTGTTTTTAAAATGATTTTGCAAGTTTGACAAAATCTTGATAATTACTGTATCTTAAATCTATCCTACACATTAAGGTTGCGTTTTATTATTCTCTCCATTTTTAGGTATGCTTAAAATTTATGATAAAAATAGAAAAAGCAAAAAAAAAGACACAGAAGCCAACTTGAGGAAGCTCTCACTAACCAAAGATGGAATCATTTTACTACCAAATCTGTAAATTCATAATACTCCACTAAAAAAAGAAAACTCACTGATCACCTTGAGAAGTTGCTGAGGCAACAGCTTGTTATTCTAAAAATTGATAAAGAGAATGTTTTTCTTGTACAGACTGTATTTTAAGGGAACCAAATAGCTGGTAAGAGAAAAAGTTCTTTTTTGGAAACTAATCATAGAACAAATGCTGAAGGGATAATATAATTAGAAAATCATCATTTTGCAAGCCCTAATAAAATAACAATCATTATTTGCTGCTAACATCATTAGGTGTGGGCTGGTTGTTTACCTCAATTGTTTATAGTGTAGTATTGGTAACACTAAGGTCAAGGGTTCCAATCCCTGTCTGTACCAGCCAGCCACCAAAAAAAAAACATCATTAAGTAAAAGCCTGATGGGAAAAAAACTTTATAATGAATGAAACAGGCTGACAACATTTGAATTCACTGTTAAATTTTAACGTCACTAAAAGTGAGCCGAGCCCGTGGTGCACTCGGGAGGGTGCAGCGCTGGGAGCGTGGTAGTGCTCCAGCCACAGGTTCGGATCCTATATAGGGATGACCGGTGCGCTCGCAGCACTCACTGGCTGAGCGTGGTGCGGCCGGTCTCAAAAAGGACAAAAAAAAAAAAAAAAAAAAAAAAAAAAAAAA
>NW_007740130.1:0-19286 GCF_000696425.1 Galeopterus variegatus | reverse complement strand
AAAAAGGAAAAAAAAAAAAAAAAAAAAAAAAGTCACTAAAAGTGGGATAAGACACAAACAGCCTACCAAAAAAAACCTGGTTTCAATCTAACCCTCAAGCTACTAGATGTAATTACAAGTTTAAAGGATGTAAGAAGGATAAAGGAACATGGTAAATAAAACCTTGGAGACATTATCAGCCAAATCCAGAATGTGCAGAATTCTACAAAACAAATGAAGGAAGGGGAACATTTATGTAATAAAAATGATTTAAGAGACATAGCCAAATAGGTACATATTGTTTGGATCTTAACTGAACAAATCAACTATGAAAAGACATCACTGAGACAATAAAGGAAATCTGAACTCAGAATAGATATTAGATGACATTAAGAAACTATTGTTAAATTCAATGCAATACTAGTTGAGCGTTCCTAATCCAAAAATCCAAAATGCATTTCTTTTCAGCATCAGAGGTGCTCAAAAAGTTTCGGTTTTTAGAGCATTTCAGATTGTGGGTTTTTGGATTAGGAATGCTCAACCGGTAATGGCACAGTGGTTATTTTTTTAAAGGCATTATCTGTTAGAGATATATACTGATGTATTTCTAGGTGAGACAAGATATTTGGGATTGGTTTTAAATTACTCCAGCAAAAAAAGAGGAAGAATAATTCCATATTTTTTTCATATTTGAAAATTTCCATTAATAAAAAAGTTTTTAAATGGAGTGGCAACCACAATGAGGTACCACTTCACGCCTGCTAGGATGAACATAATCAATAAGATATAATAAAAAGTGCTGACAAGGATGAGAAGAAATTGGAACCATTATACACTGCTGGTGGGAATGTAAAACGTCACAGACACTTTGCAAAAACAGTCTGGCAGTCTTTCAAACAGTTAAATATAGAGTTACCATGTGATCCAGCAATTTCACTCCCAGGTATATACCCAAGAAAATTGAAAACATATGTCCGCACAAAATTTTATACATGAATGTTCATAGCAGCATTATCCATAATAGCTAAAAAGTAGAAACGACACAATTATACGTCAACTGATGAATGAACAAATAAAATGTAGTATACAATGGAATGTTATCCAGCAATAAAAAGGAATCAAGTACTGATACATGACACAACAGAGATCAAACCTTGAAAACATTATGCTCATTAAAAGAAGACAGTCAAAAGGACCACATATTATATAATTACATTTATATGAAATGTTCAGACTAGGTCAGTAGAGACAGACAGAAAGTATATTAGTGGTTGCCTAGGGCTAAGGAGGATGGGAGTGTGTAGTGTGGTTAAGAGTGCCGGCTAAGGGCACAGGGTTTCTTTATGGGGTAATGAAAATGGTCAAAATTGGTTGTGGTGATGAATGCACAACTCTGTGAATATTCTAAAAGCCACTGAACTGTCCACTTTAAATGGGTGAACTGTACGGTATATATGAATTATATATCAATAAAGCTGTTGAAGAGGGTTTTAAAGATGTAAACTTAGTGAATTCCATGTCCTAGAATATAAACAGAAAGCAAAAATATCATGGAGAGTTAGGAACCACAGACTAAGAACCATTATTATTAGCACTTGTAAAATTCTACAATTTTTATATGCTTTAATTATTTTTTATTGTTTTAAAACCTTCATCTGATTCTGCATAGCAACACACTGTAAAACCTGTAAAATCAAAAGTACAATGTGCTTCTTTACTAGGAAAACAAAGATGACAGGAGTTTGAAAGGCTGTATACCATTCCGCAGCCAGGCTTGGGGAGAACAAAAACATCAAGGGTAAAGTAGATACAAGGATTGAGCAAATGCTGGCAGTTATGAAGAGGAGAAAAAAGACTGGAGCTTTTGACAAAGAAGAAAAGTTGCAGTGCTGGCTTTGGCATGAGAAGAGTTATGCAGCTTAATAATAGAAAGCCTGCCAAGGATTCGGCTGATGGAAGAGAAAACCCTGAAAGGAGTGTTGTCATTTGTCCCAAATCCCACTTCGTCACCTTTCATTTAACTCACTGCTGGTTGAATTGTGTCCCCCCAAAAGATATGTTGAAGTTCTAACCCTAGGTACCTGCGAGGTGGCCTTATTTGGAAATAGGGTTTCTGTAGATGTAATCAAATTAATTCAGTGACTGGTATCCCTATAAGAAAAATGGAAATTGAGATGTTGATATGTGGTGTCCCCCATTGAGATGTTTGGATGTGTTGTCCCTATAATCAAATTAATTCAGTGACTGGTATCCCTATAAGAAAAATGGAAATTGAGATGTTGATATAGTCTGGATGTGTTGTCCCTACCAAAACTCATGTGGAAATCTGATCCCCAATGTGGCAGTGTTGGGAGCTGTTTGAATCATGGGGGCAGATCCCTCATGAATGGCTCTCTCTGGGGGGTGGGGGTCCTGAGTGAGATCTCACTCTATTAGTTCCCAAGAGGTGGTTGTTTAAAAAGACCCTGGCACCTCCCCTCTCACTCTCTTGCTTCCTCCTCTCACCATGTGATCTGCTTGTACTCGCTGGCTGCCTGCCGCTTTCCACCATGAGTAGAAGAAGCCTGAGGCCCACGCCAGATACAGCTGTCCCAGAATCATAAGCCAAACAAACCTCTGTTCTTTATAAATTACTCAGGCTCAGGTATTTCTGTTATAGCAACGCAAATGGACTAAAACAGACTCAGACAGAGATAACAGAATGCATTGCAAAAACAGAGAGACACACAGGAACAGCAGACATTAGAATGACACATCTACATGGAATGGCAAGGACTGCCAGGAACCATCAGAGCTAGAGAGAGGCATAGGATGGCTTCTTCTACAGAGCCTCCAGACAGAACTGGACTGACCCTGCCAACACCTTGATTTCAGACTTCTAGCCTCTAGAACTGAAAGAATATATTTCAATTATTGTTAAGTTACTTAGTTTGTGGTACTTTGTTATGGCAGCCCTATGAAACCAATACACTTCATCGAACCACTGCATTTTGGCTTCCTGGACTAGTCTATACATGGATACTGGTCATTAACAGCCAAATCCAATGGTTCCCTTTCAAAATTTACCTTTGAACATATGACATAATCAAGAATTTCCACCTTGAATCTCTTTTTTCCTTTGTTCCACAAACCTCTCCTGGTTCTCCTACTCTCTGTCTCTTTCAAGCAGCTCTTTCTCTGTTTCCCAGGATTCTGTCTTTGATGGTTCCCTAGAGTTTGTCCTTGTTCTTCTTCAATACTCTCTCCATATGCTCTACCTGAGCAAGCTTTCCCATTGCTATGACTTCAATTTGATGAAACTCTATGTCTGAGGCTCCCTACTCCATCCAACCCTGAGCTTCAAATTCTAATGAAGTTGCTTACCAGACACTTCCACTGAAATATTCTGTGGCACTCAAATTCTACCTTATAATCAGACCCATTTTTCAGTATCCCAACATATACAAAAGTAAACAAACTCATCATCTTTTCCCTCCACCTCCAATAACAAAAACACTTCCTATTCCTGATGCCCCAGGTTCAGTTGATTATGCTCTCTTCTATGCATCAGACTCATCTTGGGAGATAAGTTAGGACAGCAAGACCAAGCAATGCAATAATCTAAACATCCCTAAAAATAGTATATAAATAAAGATAATATCCAAAAATCTGGGAGGGAGCAAAAGAAATGCCTTCTCCTCATTTGTGTAACAAAAAAGGACAGATTTCCCCAGTATAACTTCCCTCCCGAACAGTCTAGAGCCAGACTAGTGATGCTATCTGGGGGACAATGGGAGATATAGAAAAAGTGGGAGATGGAGCCTTCTAGTGAAATTTCAGGCAATCTTCTAGCTGCCCTTTTTTAAAAGTGCATTTTAAATCATTTCATTCTTCAAATTACATGCTCTTGGGCCCCTCTCTGGACAATCTATAAAGTATATAAGAGATCTTCCCCCTCTCTATATATTGCAAATGAGGCAGTTCCTACCTCACTGTCAGCTCCCAAGGCATTGATTTGTTCCAATTTGTAGGTCCAATATCTGGCTTCCTCCTCTGGGATATCTACCATAAAGAAGAAACCACATCATTAGGTTCGATTGTCAACAGACAATACTTTATTGAGTTAAATGACTGAAGTTAGAAGGTAGCAGTAATGGAAGAATTTTACTGGTAGCTTGGTTCTTGCCATGAACGTTATCTTGAATCTTCACAAAAATCAGTATCATGCACTATTACTTCCATTGTTCTATTTTTTCAGATAGGAACTGAAGCTCAGAGTTAAATAATCTGGCCAAGGTCACTCAGTTCATAAACAGATGAGCCATGATTCAAACCATAATTAGTAGGATTCTAAAACCTATATACTTTCTATGTAAGCATGTACATTCCTCTCAGAAAGACCAAAAGAGCCCAAAGGATTAGCCTTGAAGAAGAGTCAGACCAGGGGATATCAAGATGCTCAAAACTAATAAGTTTTTTCCTCAAGAAATTAAAAAATAGAAGGGGTTGGCTGGTTAGCTCAGTTGACTACAGCATGCTGATAACACCAACACCCAGGGTTCAATCCCTGTACTGGCCAGCTGCCAAAAAAAAAAAAAAAATTAAAAATAGAATTACCATATGATCCAGCTATCTCACTTCTGGGTATGTAGCTAAAAGGACTAAAAGCACTATCTCATAATCTTTCCACAAACTTTTTGAAGACCCCTTGTGTATACAATGGAACATTACTCAGCCTTAAAAAGAAAGGACACCCTGTCACATGCTACAACACGGATGAACTCTGAGGACATTATACTAAGTGAAATAAGTCAATCACAAAAAAAGACAAGTACTGTATGATGCTACTTATATAAGGTATCTAAAATCAAATTCACAGAAACTGAAAGTAGAATGGTTGCCAGGGCCTAGGGAGAGGGGGGTAAAGGGTAATGATTTAACAGGTATAGACTTTTAGTTTTGCAAGATAAGAGTGTTCTGGAGATCTGTTGCACAACAGTGTGAATATACTTAACACTAATGAAGTACATGCACACTTAAAAATGAATAACATGTTAAATTTCAAGTTATGTGTTTTTCACCACAATTAAAAAAAATGTTTTTTAAGAAACTTAAAAAAAACTCATACGTTTTATGTCTGGAAAATATCAGATGCTCAAGTATTTGTTCAACGAGTCAATAAATGCAAAATTTAGACTTTAAAAAAATAATGGTATTTTTAGATATTTAACATTAACTATAACAACTTCCCCCAAAAAACTCATCTTTTAGAAAAATCAAATATACCCAATATATCCCATCACAAAAAAGAAACACTGAGGCAATATGTGGATCAGATAATCTTCAGAGACATTTAAAGATACACTTTCTAATAGTCCACACAAAGGAAGCAAATACAGCCATTTCTCCTTTGTTCTTCCTATCCAAAACTCTAGCTCCTTCCCTTCGAACAGCTCTTCAGTAATTGGTGGCAATATTTCAAAGTCTTATCATAAAAACTTTCAAGTAATCTATAACCTAATTTGTAAAGCACTTCCTTACTTATCAGTGTTATTCAATATTTAAATTGACAACTCATAAGGTATACATTCACTTCAATAAGTTTTGAAATATTTTCAAAAGAATAAATCTAACAAGCAGATATCTCATAAGTCATTATAATAAATAGATACAGAAAATTAAATGACTCAAAGAGAATGTTTTTTAATGTGGATTCTTTAATGAGCACCATTCTAGAGTCTACTTTGCACCATACCCTAGGCTAGGTGTTATGGGGCATAGAGTGGATGAACACAGAATGTCTTCAAAAAGAGATGGCTGAGGAGACAAAATATACATTAATGAAACAACTAGCAAACAATTTCAAACAATAGGGTAAAAAGTATTGAATGGCTTTAAAAATCTAATCAAATAGACTCACCAAAAGGCAACTCAAATCTTGTATCAAGCAAAATTTTATGAGGAGTTGGGTTTTTAGTTCCACAGATCTCATCATCTTTCATTAATGTCTCTGCCTCCAACGTGGACCACTCCCCAGGCCCTTCCTAGGAAACAAAGATCTAAGATGAAACTTTAAACTTTCTTGGCTCCCCTCTTGGTTCAAGAGCCAGGTGCTTTTCTCCGAAATTCCTTGTTTGAGAGCTTCTGAGAGCCACTCACACTCTGATAAGGCAAACATGCCACTGTCACCACTTGTCTCTGCTGCATGTGGCTTCTATTCTCCCTCCTTGGTGGGGAGAGCAGCTTCCACCATGCTCAGCTCTCTGCAGGCCCAGTGAGGATATAATTTCCAGAGTACCAAACTCTAAAACTAAGCATCTCCACAGATCTGCACAATTCTTAGTGACTGTGTCACAATGATGCGTGTCACTGCTTCTAATTAGTAGAGAGCTACTAATACTGCTAGTTAAGTAGAAATGAACTGGGGCTGCAATGAAAACGAATTGCCCATCTGCCTGGAGGAATAGACACTTAGCCAGAACTGAAAGAAATATAGAGAACAGAGGCAACACCTTCAACTTCCCCATTCCCAGAGAAAACTCATGGTCAACATTAAAGCCAAATAGGACTATAACAGGTTCTTTCCAGGCTCAAAGTGAGTGACTATGGAAAAATGATGCTGAGTTATGATTTAATCTGGGAAAGCGCAGTAGGAGCTCAGTCCTGGAAATAATTCATAGAAATAGTGTGAATACCAGTTGCCAAGCCTGCTAGTTCCTTAAACTCTGTAAGGGTTACATGCAGAAGAGGACTGAAACCAGCTCCCTAGGGACTGGTGACTCAAAGAAACAAAGCAGAGACTAGGATCCAGCCAGTTGGCTATGGAAGTTTAATGGGACTCTTCCCACGGCAGTGTCTTAGAGGACAATGCAGAAACCACAGGTATGCTAGGTAAACACACAAACACTACTTAGAAGGGGCTATCTATCTGATAAGGCTGAAAAGGTGCTCTCACATCTATAAGTTCAGACACAGGACATAGGGAAGACCAGACAAATAAAATCCTTTTATCCTCTGGGTGAGGTTAGGAATAGACAGGTCATATGCCCTCCAAGTAGAAAGGGGGAAGAGTAATCTAAGATGTATGGATAAATATTAGCTAAAATGGAACTAGGATAGGGAAAGGCAAGGGCTAGGAACCATACCTCCAAACAGGCAATGCACTGACTGACCTCATCCGACTGACGAATAGTCTTCAGTGCAATCCACACGGTCCCCACCATGGTGTCCCAGATCAGTCCCTTGTTCCATACCTCCACACTTAGACCCAGGTCCAGGCGACTAATCTCACTAAAGGAAAGAAGAAAGCCCTCTGAGGAAAGCTAGATAATATTAAGGAACCCTGTATTGCTAAACCTTGCATACTTGCTCACCAGGATCCTGTCTTCAGGGAAAATCAAAATGTCCTAGAATGCTGCAACCATTCTTTAGATTCCTAAAAACCTATGTAAGGAATCCACAGAAAATTATCGCTGTTACAGTTATAAAAGATGAGTAAGTTCCAGAGACCTGCTGTACAACATAGTGCCTATAGTTATCAATAAGGTACAGCACACTTAAAAATTTATTAAGAGGATAGATTTCATGTTAAGTGTTTTTACCGTTAAAACAAAAGGGGAGAGCAAGAAAATTTTTTTTTTTTCCTTTTTTTTTTTTGTCTTTTTTCGTGTCCGGCAACGGATCACAACCCTCAGTGTCGCGCCCGTACCGGACCGGGACCGGCAACGGGATCGCAAACCTCGGTGCTGCGCCCGCACCTCGCTCAGCCAGTGAGCAGGAACCAGTCTGTATGTGGGATCCGAACCCTCGGCGGGAGCGCCACCATGCTCCCAAGCAGCGCACTGTAGCAGTGCGCCACCGGGCCGGCCCTAGAGCAAGAAAACTTTGAACAAGAAAACTTTTGGAAGTGATGAATACGTTTATTACCTTGATTATGGTAATGGTAATGGTAATATAAGTATATACATAAGTCCAAACCCACCAAATTGTATACATTAATTATGTGGAGTTCTTTATATACTAATTATACCCTAATAGAGCTAGAAAAAGAAAAGAAATAAAGAAAAATCCCTTGGTCAGTCTGTTCCCTCCTCTTTGAAGACACAATCATGATTAGAATAACGTGGTTTCACAAAAAATGAGGCCAAGTGATGAGGGCATTATTGCCAGGCCTGCCTGCCTACAATTTCCACCCTTAGGCAATAGTTTTATATGTTTTGTTGTTAATACTAACACCGCCCCAAGTAATACCTATGGACTATATATAGGAAACTTTTAGGAAAAGTTAAATCTCCTTTACAAGATTTATGAAAGGGAGTCCAGGCAGAAGTAAAAGGGTCCCTAAGAACACATAAGTTTGATAGAAACATGCAGGTGAGGGACACTAAAGTGTGCTAGTTCACACCAGTCCATCCCTGGAGGATTCATTAGTCATTATCAATTAAACTAGGTACTATCACTTATAAACAAAACAATTATCACCGAAAAATGATAAATATAATGACTTTCCTGTAATAATAACCAGGAAAAATTTATTTGAAAAGTAATTATTTCGAAAAGAGTCAGATAACCACTATGTAAAAGCAATGCCTTACACAGTAGAAGGACTAGCTCAAACATAATCACAGTCTCAAGGTGGAACATGAAAATATGAAGGTACTTCAAAAAGTTCATGGAAAGAAGGCCAGCCCGTGGCTCACTCAGGAGAGTATGGTGCTGATAACACCAAGGCCACGGGTTCGGATCCTATATAGGGATGGCTGGTTAGCTCACTGGGTGAGCGAGGTGCTGACAACACCAAGTCAAGGGTTAAGATCCCCTTACCAGTCATCTTTTAAAAAAAAAAAGAAAAAAAGTTCATGGAAAGATATATATTATCTTCTGATTCTATTTTTCCATGAATTTTCTAAAGTACTCTCCTATTTATGTTAATGCTAAAAATATTCTCTAGAAAGCTCTTACTGAAACACAAGAGTATTTGAAGAGAAATGCAAGAAAGGCAAGAAAAATGAGAAAAGAGGTCCAATTCCAACCATCCCAAATAGAAGTTTTAAGCTTGTGCTTTAGAGAAAGCTTGGCTTTCCTGTTGTAATGTAAGATAAATGTTCTCAGATTCACAAGTTTGGAATGTGGAATTGTAGCCACAGAATTCATGTTTGTTAAGTGTGTCAAAGTGCATAAAGCAAAGAAAGTTGCCCCCATTTTACATAAATACAATAGAGCATCAAATGTACTGCTGAGTTCATTTATTCATTTAATTAGTATTTCTTGGGCACTTATAAAACATATAATTTGGTACTCTGGGAAAGACACATAATATAGGGCCCACTTATTATCTCCAGAAACTTCCAAGCTATCTGGAGAGCCATTCAAAGCAAAGTAAGTTACTAAACCTCGCCACTAAGTTAGGATGTTCATAGTAGAAAAACTAAGATTTTTGTCACATATTTTCATCCAGCCTAATTAATCAATTACTCTTGGAAAATATATGTAAAACCCACAAATCTATCTGAAGTATCTTTCATTTGAATCTGAAAAAGAAAAATTGCCTAGGGATACATAAATAACATTCCCAAAGAAACTCCTAAATAGTATCTCAAGCCAACGGATAAAAGAAATCACCAGAGGTCTTCAACAGCTTGACTTGGACAGATGAAGAAGAAAATCTGTTCTTTGGGAAACTCTCTGGTGAGTAAGACCCAAACAATTGGGATGTCTTCTATAAGAAGGCTCCCATCTCATTTATGTTTGCTCAGCAGCCTCAAGTCTGAGAGGTCTGTTAATTAACTCAATCAAGAATATATGTGCACATTTGTATACAAGATTCTGGGCTAGGCAAATTCACACAATAAGTGAAGATGCCCTCCTGCCCTTAAGAAATAAACCATCAAGTCCTGGAAATAAGAAACAGAAATATTAAAGATAAATAATGTTAGAAATATCAAAATGAATATTAGATACTGCCACATAATACATACATCAGGGAGGAGGAAAAAGGAGAAAGGGAAACAGGAGAACAACAATGGAGTTGCCAGTGACAAAAAGACAGGATATGAGGAATAAGGAATAGGAGGAGCAGAAAGGTAAAGAAAGGAGCTAATAAAACCCCATGTATAATAGGGGAGAGGAGGGCCGGCCTGTGGCTCACTTGAGAGAATGTGGTGCTGATAACACTAAGGCCCATGGGTTCAGATCCCTATATAGGGATGGCCGGTTAGCTCACTTGGTAGAGCGTGGTGCTGACAACACCAAGTCAAGGGTTAAGATCCCCTTACCAGTCATCTTTTAAAAAATGAAAAAATAAAAGGGGAGAGGGAATTGGTAAAGGGACACGAAAATCAACTACATTCTAGACTGATAAAATAAAATAAATAAATAAACCTTCATTTATATCTACAAAAAAATTTTTTTTAAATTAAAGAGGAGAGGGCAAAATTCACACAGCATCTTAATTGGGAGACAAGGAAGAAAATTCACACATATCACGATTTCCTATAGGAAATTGGGGAAAAAATACGTGAATATAAAGCTAGCTATGCTGATGAGAAGCTGCAAAAGATCACTGTATTTCACATGCTGGGAGCAGTTATAACAGGAAGTGATTGCTGCAGCTAAATGGAAGTCAGAAGAGAGTAGGATTGCTATGCTTATATACAATAGCCAGAACTGTGGTATAGCTACAGTGGTATGGGAAGAGACTTGTGGAAACTGTTCATAGCTGATTCTGCACACTACATGTATAAAGGGAAGAGCTGGTCTCACTCTCATGTCACTATAACTGAGAGAGGGAATAAATGAGGCTTATAATCTCGAGAGAGAGGCAACCAGTGAGAAATGTGACACCATTGGCCTCTTTCTCTTTGAAACCCCAGTTCTCCCTTGGTTTCTATGACACCACTATCTCCTGGCTCTCCTCCACCTCTTTGCTCATTCCTTCTTAGTCCCCTTTGTCTCCTCTTTAAATTCTAGTGCTCTCAGGGCTCTAACCCAGGCCCTTTTCTCGGCATACACATTCTCTACCCACACTTTCCCATCTACACCTATGGTTTCAACTGACCAAAATATTTCTCCAAACCCAACTTCTCTGAGTGTCAGGTTCAGGTTTCTAACTGTCTTCCTACATGCTCTGTAAAAACTTCAAATATAAATTTGTCCATAACTGATCTTATATTCACCTCTATCCTAATGACTGGCATACCACCCAATCATTCAAGCAAATCTTTTGGTACTACCTCCTTAACATCTTTTATACATACTTTTCTCTCTATCCCTTCTGTTACTGTCTTAGCCCAAGCCATCATAATCTTCCCCTTTAATTATTACAATAAAGCTTCCTAAATGATACATAAGAAGCAATATATTAAAACCCTAGAGGATTGGAATATTTCCCCATAAAAATAATATTCATCCCTATGTGTCTCTGAGCTGTACTATAAAGCTTACAGAGCAATTTTAGTTCGATTTCAAATTTCACAGCAATTTCAACACATTTTCTCATTTGACCCTTTCATGTCCAACTCCCATTCCCCAAAAAACAACCGTAAGCTTATAAGGAAGGTAGATCTTTACAGATAAAGAAACTGGCGCTCAGAGAAGCTAAGTGATTTGTCTAGTCCTTCAATACGATATTCTATACTTTTCTGCCCTTTTCTAGAGCAGGGAAAAATAAACAAAACTGAAATTTAAGGGGAAAAAAGGAAATATCAAGTTTTTAAAGCAAGACCTTAAAATAATAATGCACCAAATTTTGTGTCATACATAAGAAATTCTACTAACATTTACTTGTTTTAATTAATTAAATGATTATAGAACATTTTGCCCCATAAAGCAAAAGGATTATAAGCACAGAAATCTTCATCCACTAAAGCAGATGACAGGTACACACAAACACAGTCTCTCACATGCATAGTCACATTCCTTCAAGGAGGCTTCTCAGAATCAAAGAAAGATGATGTTATGTTTAATATGCTAAGTACATGGTACTATATCCTAATTCTGACTAGGTAGTATTTTCACCCACATAAATTAATTGGGAGTTTACCCACATTCATCATTCATCTGTAAGAACAGATTATGAATCCACGAGAACAAAACTGCACAGATACTTCACATACCACCTACCTCACTTGTTCCTTAACTCTTAAGTTTTCAAAAATAATATTTAACAGTGTTAGTACATTTTATAAATCTTAGACATATACAAAATCTTCTCATTGTTTCATCCACTGCAATTACCTTAGAAAGACTGTGGAATATTTAGGCATGCTGCTACAGTAAATTACTTACAACATGAAATCTTGTTCCCAGGAAGGTTGATCACCACGAACTGCTACAGTTGTGCTCTTCACATTCTGGACTTTCAGGGTCACATAAGTGTTAAATTTATCTTTGAAAAAATGCAAAACAAAGATGTAATACTTAGTGCTCAGGTTGTTACCAATCTTACAAAGCCTTTGGAATTAACACCCAAATTAAATTATTACATGTACAAGAAAAAAATGAAGCTACATATTGTACAATATAGCTTCATTTGAGGCACAATAGAATTGCAAAACTTACAAAACTACATACTATCTTCAAGAGCACATCTAATACAGTGGTTTTCAAATTTTAAGAAATATATTTTACATATTTTCAGTATATATACACGCACACATAAAGTAAAACAAAAGCTTCATGAAATACAAGATATGATTGATATTTACTATGTTAAAATGTTAATTATAACCTACTAAATTAATTTTTATAGGCCACCCGCAGTTTGAAAAATAAAAAACAACTTAATCTAATTATCAAGTAGGAAAGATAAAATATGTAAATTTAATAAACTGTAGAAAGAGATAAGTACCACAGGAGAAAAAGAAAAAGTAATAAAGAAGAAAAAGTAATAAAGAACTGCAGAGCAGTTGACAGGTACAAGAACTGAGGAAAAATCCTCATGAAGGAAGTGTATTTCAAGCTTGATCGGTTCAGCTTGGCCTAAAGCACAAGTTACATAAAAATAACTGATACCAGAGTTGAGAAAAGGAAACTCTCTAACCTGAGAGTATAAACTATGAACTAAACAAAGGTGGTCACCTGGAATTCAAAGCTCAGAAGTCTAGTGTATTTCAAGCTTGATCGGTTCAGCTTGGCCTAAAGCACAAGTTACATAAAAATAACTGTTACCAGAGTTGAGAAAAGGAAACTCTCTAACCTGAGAGTATAAACTATGAACTAAACAAAGGTGGTCACCTGGAATTCAAAGCTCAGAAGTCCGATCTACTTGCTTAACACAGCACATTTTGCACTCAGCCTTCTACATTCACATCAGCCATGATTAGCAGCACTGAATTGAGAATTTGCTTTTCTATGTAAGAAATTAATAATTTTATAAAATATAAAAATAGCAAACTGTCATTTTTGACTCATCAAATTGGCAACTATTCCTTAAAATGTTGGAGTTTTTTTTTTTTTCCCCCTGTGGCTGGCCAGTAAGGGTATCTGTACCTGTGACCTTGGGGTAACAAGGCTGCTCTCTAAAATGATTACCTAATGTTAGAGAAGATGTGAGAAAATGGACCCTGTCACATACTTCTAGCAGAAAGTAAATCTTTCTATTAGGAGTCATTAAAAATTATGTAGTTTTATACTTACACACATGGAAAGTTTATAATTACACTAAAGATATATGAGAATAAAAGCCCACATGAGGGCCAGCCCATGGCTCACTCGGGAGAGTGTAGTACTGATAACACCAAGGCCATGAGTTCGGATCCCATATAGGGATGGCCGGTTAGCTCAATGGGTGAGCATGGTGCTGACAACACCAAGTCAAGGGTTAAGATCCCCTTACTGGTCATCTTTTAAAAATAAAAAAAAATTTTTAAATTAAAATAAAATAAAAAAATTAAAAGCCCACACAGAGTAGAATCCCCATCCATATCTAGTAGTAGACTACTGTGCTATGTTTCACATCATATGATTTTTGTACTCCACCCCTACACATTCGGTCTATACATATCTGACCAGACCAGGGGTAAACACAACCCAAGAGCAACCAATAAATTGGATGGCCCAAAACTGAGACCAGTCTGATTCCCTCTCAAAAGATTTTAAATGGGGGAGGGGGTGGCATGGGGAGGGAAATACTGACAATCGGTGGTTGGTGCTGAAGCTGGAAGGAAACTCATATAAATTCCACTGGAGCAATTGTTATGGGCTCTGTGTGAGAAGGATAAGCATAGACAGCCAGCTGGGAGAGAAATGAGGACAGAGCAGATTCTCAGAAAGAAGTCCTAAACCAGAGCCAGTAGAGAAAGTAGTAGGTTCAGAAACAGTTTTAGGGGATGGCTGGGTAGCTCAGTTGGTTAGAGCACAGCCTTATAACACCAACGTCACAGATTAGGATCCCCATACCGGCCAGCCACCAAAAAAAGAAACAGCTTTAGTTCTGTTGCACCGAAGGTCTGGTTTTTCAGGTTTTCCTGAGTTCCCAAGCATTGTCGTGTTTTTCCAGTAATCCCCAGCCACCCTCCCTTGTTCCCCAGCAGTAACCAGAGTAAGTCTTTACAATTTAACATTCACAATTAAGGAAATGCATATTAAAATAACGAAATACCATTTTCATCTTCAGATGGACAAAGATTAAAAAGTTTCATACTATATAATGTTGATAAGAATTTGGGAAAATAGGGGCTGGCCCGTGGCTCACTCGGGAGAGTGTGGTGCTGATAACACCAAGGCCACGGGTTCAGATCCCATATAGGGATGGCCGGTTGCCCACTGGGTGAGTGTGATGCTGACAACACCAAGTCAAGGGTTAAGATCCCCTTACCGGTCATCTTTTTAAAAAAAAAAAAAAAAAAAGAATTTGGGAAAATAAATGCTCATAACAGTTTCAGTCTCAGTATTATCTAGTAAAAACTTTCAGAAGAGTAATTTAGCAACAGCTACCAAATTTTTTTAAAACACATACCTTTAACCCAGCAATTCTGCTTCTGGACTCTAACATACAGATACATTTGCAAAAGTGGGCAATGATAAATGCACAGGAACATTTATTACTTATACTAGCAAGAAACTGAAAACAATCTAAATATTGGGGACCTAGATGTACAACAAAATTCTGTACAACAAATTCTGTACAAATGCACAAAACTCTGTACAGCACCTTAAAAGAAAGAACCAAATATACACACATATATAGACTTCCATGAAAAAGTTGCACAAAAATATGTGTAGTATGATCCATTTGAGAATACATGTGTATACACAGAAAGTCTTAAAAGATATGTAAAAAGCTCTAAATAGTTACTTTTGAGAAGAATTGGGTTGGCCAAGATGTAGTTAAACTAACTTTTCATTAGAAAGATACAGATATACAGACTTCTTTAATGTTCTAGAAGAGATTTGGATATACAGATTTAATGTTTTAAAATAATTTACAGGGGCCAGCCCATGGCTCACTTGGGAGAGTGTGGTGCGGATAACACCAAGGCCACGGGTTCAGATCCCTATATAGGGATGGCCAGTTAGCTCACTTGGGAGAGAATGGTGCTGACAACACCAAGTCAAGGGTTAAGACCCCCTTACCAGTCATCTTTTAAAAGTAATCAATCAATTAATTAATTAATAATTTACAAGTTGATTAATTTATTAAATTAATGGTTTCATGAATTTAGTGATTTAATAAATTAAATTAGTGAATTTAATAAATGAAATCGATTTTTTAGAGACTGCTTTTAAATCATAGCAAATATGAGGGAGAAAGGACATAATAGTAGTTTGGACTTACCTGGTGAACCCTGAAATTTGGCTCTTTTAACTGCAAGAGAAAAGAAAAGGATACCATGAAGAATTTTTGCAAATTCATTTTACTTAACTCAACATTTCTTGAGCACCTACTATATGCCAGCGTTAGAGTTAAGAAGCTGGGACTTCTGGTCAAACCTTGAAAGTCACAGTTAGAAAAGCCTTTAAAAGTCATCCGGTCTAATCTCATATCCAACACAGAAATCTCTGTTCTAGCCCTCTGAAAAGGAAGTAGGGAGAACTAAGTTACTCCTGTGGCAGGCGCCAGTTTCACGTTTAGTTATCATTCTAAGGTTTAAGTTACAAATGTTCCTTATTTAAAAACCCATCATACAAACTGCCTCCACTCCATTCATACTGAAAGAAGAATACAACAGGCCAGATCTAGAAAATGGCTTTTAAAGCAAGAGTGAAAAGTAACTTCTTTCTGAGAATAAACAGATACCAAGAGGAGTTCCGGAAGGCTTGTTTTAATCACAAAGGGCTGTTTCCAGAAAGTCAGTAGAAAACTACACAAGAAAGAATCCCACACTAGGACTGCATATGCCAGCTCCTAGAAAAGGTCAAAGACCACACATGCAAGAAAACTGCCAAACCCCAAAAAGCACCAAATATCTACCATTGAAGATTACGGCTAAGTGCCATAGAGGGAAAAAAAGATAAAAGGAAACTCCAAGACACAATGCCTGGAAAGAACAATTAAGGGTATAGATATGCCATTCTTGTCCTGCATTACAACTGAAAGCTTCACCTTAGCTGACATCCAAGCTCCTCTTAATATTTCAAAGAGATGGGTCATTCGGTACCCTTTACAAGGCCTTCTCCATTTTTAGGCAGCACTTACTGCTAAAATCTATTTCTTCTTATTGAATCAAAATATGTATCCCACTGGATTGCTCTTTGTAGTCTCATGTCAATTCAAATCTTCTTCCCAATTATTCTTTTTCATAAGTGTACAGATAGTACACATCTCTCTGAATGGCCTAGCTAAGACTTCCTTTAAAAGATTCAGTTTTGCAATTACAAACTGATCAATAAGCATAAATTTGCCATTACACTAGTCAATAATACAATGATAACAATGGTTCTTTCTCAGAAAAAAAAAAGGGGGGTCTGGCCGGTTAGCTCAGCTGGTTAGAGCATAGCCTCATTAACGAACATCAAGGTCATGGGTTGGGATCCCCTTACCAGCCAGACACACACACACACAAAAAAACTTGCAATCTACCAAGGCAGAGAATCTCAAACTTTAGCAGGCATCAGAATCATTTGGAGGGCTATTAGTCGACAGATTGCTAAACCCCACTGCCTTGGTTTCTGTATACAATGGACTGCAGTAGGTCCTGAGAATCTGTATTTCTAACAAGTTCCCAAGTGATGTTACTGACATAGGGGGTAGAGACCAGGGATGCCACTAAACTTTCTACAGTGCACAGGACAGTTCCCCAGAACAGAGAATTACCTGACCCAAAATATCAACAGTCCTAAGGTTGGGAAACCCTGATACAGACCATGAAAATAAGAGTTCTAAGAATGAGGTAATTAATAAAAGATAACGTAATTTAAAAAAGTATACTTTGAGCTGAACCTTAAAGACGGCTCACTTGGGAGAATGTGGTGCTGACAACACCAAGGCCACAGGTTCAGAGCCCTATATAGGGATAGCTGGTTAGCTCACCTGGGAGAGCGTAGTGCTGACAACACCAAGTGAAGAGTTAAGATCCCCTTACCGGTCATCTTTAAAAAAATTAAATTAAATAAAAAATACGTGTTCTTCAAAAGACACTATTAAAAAAGCAAGGCAGTCTGAAGAAATAATTGCAAAATATATCTGATAAGACTGATAAAAGACTATAAAAGAAATCTCAAAACTCAATATTAAGAAAACACATTTTAAAATGGACAGAATGAAAGACATTTCCCTAAAAAAGTTGGCTGGCTAGTTAGCTCAGCTGGTTAGAGCTGTGGTATTGATAACCCAAGATCCAGGGTCCAATCCTTGTTATCAGCAAGCTGCCAAAATTAAAAAATAAAAAAGATACACAGGTGGCAAATAAGCACATGAAAAGATGCTCAACATCATTAATAGTTGGGGAAATGCAAATCAATCCTGAAAATACCAAATAGTAGTGAGAATGTGATGCAACTAGAACTCTCATATACTGCTGGTTAGAATACAAAATGGTATACCACTTTGGAAAACAACTTGGCAGTTTCTTCTAAAGTTAAACATACACTTAGCATGTGCTCCAGCAATTACCCTTTTAAGTTTTTACTCCAGGAAATGAAGACACATTTCCACACAAATACTTGTACATAAATTCTCATAGCAACTTTATTCATAATAGCCAAAAACTGGAAAGAACACGAATGTCCTAATGAACTCACGAATAAACAAACTGTGGCATATCCATACAATGGTATACTACTGAGCAATAAAAAAGAGTGAACTTCTGATACACAAAACAGCACAGATGAATCTGAAAGCAAATTATGCTAAGTTAAAGAAGCTAGACACAAAAGACTTCATACTGTTTGGTTCTATTTATATGACATACTAGAAAAGGCAAAACCACAATAGAAAGTATATCAGTGCAAAAGATCACAAGGAGGGCCGGCCCGTGGCTCACTCGGTAGAGGGCGGTGCTGACAACACCAAGGCCCTGGGTTCGGATCCCATAAAGGGATGGCCGGTTACCTCGCTGGCTGAGCGTGGTGCTGACAACACCAAGTCAAGGGTTAAGATCCCCTTACCGGTCATCTTTAAAAAAAAAAAAAAAAGATCACAAGGAAACTTTTTGGGGTGATGGAATTGTTCTGTATGTCAACTGGTATTTACATGACTACATTAATTTGTCAAAGCTCTAAGAGTACACCTAAAATTGAATGTTAGTGTATGTAAATTACACCTCAATAAAGCTGACCAAAAACCAAAACAAACTTCTTCCAGCAATCCCACACTTGGAAAATTATTCCATGGATAGATTCCACAGTTGTAGAAGAAGTATATATCAGGTAATTGAGTAAGCAATGTTTATAATAGTGAAAGATTAGGGAATTGGGGCCAGCCCAGTGGCACACTGGAGAGTGCGCCGCTTGGGAGTGCGGCGGCGCTCCCGCCGAGGGTTCGGATCCCATGTGGAGACCGGTTCCCGCTCACTGGCTGAGCGCGGTGCGGGCGCAACACCGAGGGTTGCAATCCTGTTGCCGGTCAGTAAAAAAGAGACAAAAAGGAAAAAGAAAAAAAAAAAAAAAGAACTTTCACTAAAAAAAAAAAGATTAGGGAATTGATTAAATGTTAAATTATTGTACAGTTACATAATAAAATTATAAAAATACATTTTTAAGAAACAAGCTGAAATGATGTTTCTGCTGTTGACGGGACTGGTGCCATTTTAAGAAAAGCCCTCCATTTTGTATAAACTCAGGCGGGAAAAACTCGGGTGGTAAAATGTGGGAGGGGCTAGGAGGAGCAATGCTAACCGCAAAATTAGCTTATGTACTGTTGGCTTGCTTGCATTGGCTAATAACTCCTA
>NW_007740129.1:10681-31894 GCF_000696425.1 Galeopterus variegatus | reverse complement strand
CATCCTTTCTTCCTTCCTTCCTTCCTTCCTTCCTTCCTTCCTTCCTTCCTTCCTTCCTTCCTTCCTTCTTTCCTTCCTTCCTTACCTCCCTCCCTCCCTCCCTCCCTCCTCGGACCAAAGACATCATTGTACTACCTATCTGAACAGCCACCTATACTGATGACAATCAAGTATCTCAAGACTTTGAGAGATGATAGGTCTAAAATGTTTGCTGAATGAGTGAAAGAGTGAATGGATTCCAGTATTAGTTTTGGGCCCTTCTGTCCCCTACTACTACCCCTGTACTTCTTCTTCTATTAAAACTCCTCTTTTTAAAGCTATGGTGGTAGAAAGAGGAAGAAAAGATGAGACAATAGATAGAGGAGTTGGATTGGGAGGAAAATGGATAAAAAATCAAGGCACTGCATTGAATCTCAAAGCAATCAGTACACTGTAGTATTTATGGATGGAATAATAAGCCTAGGAATTAATTTTTTTAAATAGGCGAGGATATCAGATGATAAATATTGGTCATGTAGTGGTATTGTTCCATTATAGTCTCTTTTATGTGTGTGTATCCTTGAAAAATTTCATAGTACAAAGTTAAAAATAAAGGAGATCATGGGTGCATTTTCTTTCCTCTTGACAAGACTGAGTTCAAACTATTCCACTGAATCTCAGGATGCTTTTGCCTGATGTTACAGAAAGCTTGTCACAGATTGGGTTTTCCAGAAGTAAACAATGATATGGAGATATGAAAAAAAATTTTATTAGGAATGAGGAAGCAGGATTGTTCAGAGGAAGAAGTTAAACTGAAATTCAGTTGTCCCTGCCAAAACTCATGTCGAAATCTGATCCCCAGTGTGGCAGTGTGGGGAGCTGTTTGAGTCGTGGGGACAGATCCCTCATGAATGGATTAATGCTCTCCCTGGGGGATGAGGGTAGTGAGTGAATTCTTGCTTTATTAGTTCCCCCAAGAGCTGGTTGTTTAAAAGACCCTGGCACCTCCTCTCTCTCTTTCTTGCTTCCTCTCACTGTGTGATCTGCTTGTGTCCACTAGCTGCCTGCCACTTTCCGCCATGAGTAGAAGCATCCTGAGGCCCACATCAGATGCAGCTGTCCCAGAATCATAAACCAAATAAACCTCTGTTCTTTATAAATTACCCAGTCTCAGGTATTCTGTTATAGCAACACAAAATGGACTGACAATAGCATTGGCTAACGTGTGCATCAGCAGTGAGCCCTTTGCTTGGTAACAATTTTGGTGACCACAAAGGGACTAGTCTTTGTGATTACTTGCCCAAGGCACTGCACACCCAAGTGGGGTGAGGGCGCTCCTTGCCAATTCTGAGTAGCCACCTAAACCAGTTTGTCTAGAAACTTGGCTGTGGAGTCTCTGCTTCTCCAACACAGGTGCTCTAGGCCCTTTGGCACTACTTCTCTTTTTGGGAAAAGAAATAGGTCTGGGGATCAGGACGTCTCTGGGTGAGTTACCTCACTACAAGCCTACACCTTTCCTTGTCTTTTTGGTCTCATGAGAATTGTGGGTTAGAGTCCCACACTAGAGAGACCCTGGTAGGTTGAGTCCCAAGAAAATTGAGGACAATATAAAAGGCTATACCCGTGGAGGTGCTTATGTAATTTGGTTCAGAAATTAAGGTTTGGGGCTGGCCCAGTGGCGCACTGCTACAGTGCGCCGCTTGGGAGCGCAGTGGCGCTCCCGCCGAGGGTTCGGATCCCACATACAGACCGGTTCCCGCTCACTGGCTGAGCGAGATGCGGGCGCAACACTGAGGGTTGCGATCCCGTTGCTGGTCTGGTCTGGTCCGGGCGCGACACTGAGGGTTGTGATCCGTTGCCGGACACGAAAAAAGACAAAAAGGAAAAAAAAAAAAGAAAAAGAAATTAAGGTTTGGTTAAGAGAGTATCCATTTTGCTTGTTTTTCTGTTTTGTGTGTTAGTCTTGTCTTGTTTGATTGGCTGATTGAGATTAGAGTCTTTGGTGACCATAACAAAACCTTCTAAGTCCCCAAAGAAAGGGGTCTTTGTTCTGGTTGCCTTAGACAAGGTTCTCCCAAAATCATGGGAAATGCAAGTGGCATTTCCATTTTTAGTCCTTTGGGATGTAATCTTCAGAATTGGGCAACGTTCAGCTATGAACCAGTTAAAGAGAGAAAATGATTTTCTTTTGTTACGCTGCCTGGCCCCAATAGTCATTGGAGTCAGGTGAAAAATGGCCCAAGAATGGGTCTCTAAACTATAACACCATTTTGCAATTAGGTTTGTTCTGTAAGAGAAAGGAAAAATGTGGTGAGATGCAATACATACAGTCTTTTTTGTCCTTACATCAAAACAATAACTTATAGGAGAAATGCAAAGTCATGGTTCAGAGGGGCGATTCACAGAAAAAGCCCGTTCAGCCTGAATCAGGGCCAGAGGAAGACCTCATCATGCCTCATTTGATGATGATGCTTTCTGCCCTGACTTCTCCTGCCTCTTCATGCCCATATAACAAGGTACCCCCCAGGCTGCCAGTCTGACCTTAGACTTTTCTTTGTCAGTCAATAGGGAATGGTCTCTCCCTCCATCATACCCATCAGGGTACTTACTCAATTCAGCCTAGGGAACACTCTCTCTCAGGCAGGGAAATTTCCATTGAGGCAAGTTCCTGTCGGTCTTGATAACCAAGGCTGACCCAGAGGATTTTTGTACAGGTACTCCCCTTTCTCAACTTCAAATCTATACAATTGGAAGAATAATATGCCTTCCTATCAGGGTAATCTCACAAAGATGGAGAACCTATTTACATCTCTTTGCAACTCATAACCCTAATTGTACTGACATTCATGCCCTCATGAATACCCTCCTCACCCCAGAGGAACATAGGGTGGTGTTACAGAAAGTTAGTCAGGAGGCTGAGAGGCTTCATGAGTTGCAACCTAACAATTCAATTAACACTCTGGCAGTACAAGTGGTACCTGGAATTGAACCAGTTTGGGATCCACATGACCCTAGAGACTGAGCCAAGTTAGACCACTACAACATATGTTTAATAATGGGAATATAAAAAGGGATCCCAAAACCTAAAAGCTTGAACAGGGCCCAAGAGGTACAACAAGGACAAAAGGAAAACCCCTCTGTCTTCCTTGGAAGGGTTTTTGAGGCCTATAGACAGTATACTGATGTAGACCCAGAGCACCCATATAATATGAGGATGATTAACATGACCTTTGTTAGAGTTCTCCAGAGAGAAGGTAAAAGATACAGAGTGGGAGGAGGATTGGGAATGCCAAGATCTCAAATGGTTGAGATTGCCTTTAAGGTATTCAATAGCTATGACCAGATGCAAGAAGATAGCAACAGCACAAAATAAGAGAGCAAGCCACACTGCATTCTGTGGCTCTTGAATGTGAACAACCAAGAACCCTGAGGATGCCCACCAGAAGCAACAATACCCATGAGCCCCTATTGTCTAGGGACCATGGCAATATTCCTACTGTAAACAAGAAGGCCATTGGAAACAGGAATGCCCAACCTTCATCAAGGGAGGGGAAAAGGAACAGGAGCTAGCCACAAGCCAAACCACCAGATGCTGCAACTTACTGATAGTGATGAGAAATGAAGGGACCCAGGGGCTCCTTTAGATTCCATCAGCTCCATCAACATCTCACGCACAAGCAATCAGCCCAGCGATGACCAACAAGCTGCTGCAGGAGGTGCCCTGGGCTCCCCTGGGCTGGGGGCGTGGGGGGCCAAGGGTCTTGGCCCCCCCCCCCCCCAACACTCAACCAGCCCAGTGACAACCAGCAAGCCTCAGCAAGAAGGGCCCCAGGTTCCTGAGCTGGGGTGGTGGGGGGCGAGGACTATTGCCACACCCCATTGACATCTGCACCCAGCCCAGCAATAACCAAGCCACCACTAGAAGCCCATGGGTCTCCCCTGTGGGAATGCGGGGGATGCCACAGGCCTCAATCCCACCCCTCCTCTTCCCTCCTTCTTCTATCCCATTCCATTCCCTTTTCCCCTCTCCTCCTCCCTCCCAACTGCTCTACAACAGCATTGTAGAATGTAAAAATAATAATAATAAAATTCAAACCAACAAAAATCTCCCACAAGGAACCCTGGGTAATAATAACTATGGGAAAAAGACTTGTAGACTTTCTTATTGATACTGGAGCCACACAGTTGGTCTTAAACACAAGAGAAGGTCCCCTCTCCCCTAAAACCACTACAGTCATGAGTGTCTTCAGAGAATTTTCTCATGGGCCTTTTCTCTTACCCTTGTGTGCCACCTAGAAAAGACCTGTTTGAAACATAGCTTCTTGTACATGCATCAAAGTCCAATATTTTGGGCAATGATTTGCTAACCAAACTAAATGCACAAGTGATTTTTATACCAGGGAGTATGGAATGTTAAGGTACCACCTGACCAAGCCTGTGTTCATCAAGCTGCACTATTACCAGAAATACCTGAGAAGATTCTACAAGAAGGAAGGTTAGATCTGTAGGCTGACAGAAGGCCAGAGTGAACTAGAACAGCAACTCTAGCAAAGGTAAAGCTCTAACTGGGCATGAATTTCCCAAACATAAAATAATACCCTCTGAAGAGACAGGTCAGAGAAGGTAAAAGCCTTTAATAACTGCCTTTCTTGAGTACCAACTTATATAGCCTTGCCAGTCCCCGTACTTCTATCTTGCCAGTGCAAAAACCAGGGACCAAAGACTAATATTTTGCTCAGGACTTGGGGGCCATTAATCACATTGTGACAAATCCTTACTCACCACCCCATCTGAAGATTTTTGTTGGTTCACAGATTTAGACGTGAAAGATGCCTTCTATTGCATTACTCTGAATCCTGAGTTCCAAGAACTGTTCACTTTTGAATGAGAAGATCCAGAGACTAATATGAAACAGCAATATTGTTGGACTATGCCGCTATAGGGACTTAAAAATACTCCTACCGTTTTCACAGAAGCTCTAGCCAGAGTTCTAAGAGAATTTCAGCTGGATGAGAGACTCCACTTCAGTTTGTGGATGACATTTTGATAGCCAGCAAGACTAAGGAAGCTTCTGACAAAAATGCTACCCTAACTTTAAATTTCCTGGCAGACAGGGGATATGATGTTTCTAAGAAAGAGGCACAAATTACCCAGTAAAAAATAAAGTATTTGGGATTTGAGCTATCTAATGAACAGAGAACCTTGTTACCAGATTGAAGGGAGGCCCTAGCTAGGGTGGCTGTACCTACCACCAAAAGACAACTACAAGGGTTCCTGGGAATGGCCAGGTTCTCCCACATCTGGATTCCCAATTTGGGGCTTATGGCTAAACCTATTTACAAGGCTTTCAAAGGTGGTGATCATGAACCATTAAGATGAAATGTGGAATGCCATAGAGCCTTCAGTACTATTAAGGAAAAGATCTTAACTTCTCTAGCACTTAAGAAAGCCCTTTGCCTTTTCGTGCATAAGCATCAAGATATATGTTTTGGGGTGCTGACACAGAATCTAGGCAATACCAGATGTCCTGTTGCCTATTTCTCAAAACAACTGGACATAGTAATGCAAGGATAGCCAGTTTGCCTCCAAGTGGTGGCTGCAACCTTTGACCTTTTGCAAGAGACTAAATGTTTAAGTTGGGCCAATCCAACTATGGTGCATATGCCACACTGTGAATTGCCCCTCCTCAAGCTAAAGGGAGGATATTCGCTCAACTTGGAAGATCGGGCAAACAGTAGGCCATACTGTTGGATAACCCAAATGTAAAACTGAAGGCAGTATCCATTCTAAACGCAGCCACCTTACTCCCAAGTACCGTAGATGAGCCTAACCACGTTTATTCCAGTAGACCTGACTTAACTGATCAGCCATTAAGAGAGTCCAGACAGAAGTGTTTTTGGATGGGAGTAGTTTCATGGACAAAGGACTTTGAAAAGCTGGATATGCAGTAGTAACTTTTCAGGAGGTCCTGGAAACTGAGGCTCTCCCACCAGGTACATTCACCCAAAAAGCAGAGCTCATCACTCTCACATGAGCCATTCTACTTTGATAAAAGAAAAAAGTAACCATTAATACTGATTCTAGATATGCCTTTTCTGCAGTACATGCACATAGGGTCATATGGAAAGAGAGCAGTCTATTAACTTATGGGAAAAAGAAAATTAAACATGCTAAGGAAATATTGGACTTATTAGATTCTGTTATGCTGCCACAAGAAGTAGCTTTTATTGCCCAGGATGCCAAAAGGCAGATAGTCATATAGCCAAAGGAAATAACCTGGCCAATTAGGCTACAAGCAAGTAGCAAAAACAAAGGAGTCAGATGTGAAAGGGCTAGACTTCATACCAAGCATGGATATATCCTTATTCCAGCTTAAGTACTTAGAAATGGACCTAGAAAGAGCCAATGATTGGGGATTCCATATGGGCTCCCTGAATGTGGATGAAAAACAATACAATACAAATAAAGGGGGTTGGATATATAATGAGGAGGGGATAATACTTATTACTAAACGCCTAAGGGAGTATATAATTACTCACCTACACTAGGGTACCCATCATAGAAGGGATGTGACCTATCATTGGGCTGCAAAAGTTTGTTATTGGCCCACATTTGCAAAAAACTATTCAAAATGTTGTCCAGAACTGCTTAACTTATGCAAGAAACAACCCAAAGATTGGACCACCTCCAAAGGTAAAGGGAGTACAGAGGACTGGCAAGTAGATTTTACTGTTATGGCGAAGGCCACAGGAAATTATAGGTACTTATTAGTTTTTGTGGATATTTTTTACTGGATTGGTAGAAGCTTTCCCCTGCAGGACATCATAGGTAACTAAGGCTTAGCTCAAAGAGATCATTCCCTGCCATGAACTACCATTTTCCATGCAGAGTGATAATGGAGAAATGGCCTGTCACTGACTCCTGCAAGATAGAGAGGAGAAACTGCCTTAAAAGGGCTCCACCTTGTGCTTATTATCTCCACTGGCTCTGAGAGGAATTTCAGGTCATTCAGAGCTATTAAACCATGCCTACTCATTACGGAGATATTCGAAGTTGCCAGGATGCCTGGAAGAGTTGTTCCCCCAGAGACCAATAAAGTAAGAAGACAAAGCTGAATTTATTGATTACTACAGTAAGGGAGAACTATGCTGATTATGCACAGTCTCTCCAAGCAGAATAGACTATTGGTCTTACATAGAGTTTTTGGGCAAGGCAGAGTTCAATGATTAGCAAATTTAAAGAGGTATTAGAGATTGATATCACCTGTAAGAAGCTGGTTGCTCTGATGAGGATTGTTGTTGACTGTTGGCACTCAGAGACATGTGCTTTGGACTGTTTGTGACTATCATTGGGAGGCCGGCTCTGATCATTGGGGCAGTGGTCCCTACTGAGGTCTGACTGCTACTTGTTACCAAGGCTTTGTTGGAGTGAGCAGGACTGAAGCCATGTTGGGACCTAAAGCTGCCTGGGCTGCGGAGCAGGGCAGGATTTTAAAAAGGACAGTTTTTTTCCCTCCACTCTTTCTTCCCATCCCCTGACTTTCTTATCTCACTCACTAAGTAGGAAAACAAGGCTGAGAAACTAATTAGTACTTTGCAAAACTAACAGTTCTTTTTTTGAGACTTGTAGAGTTTTGAGAAATGATCAGGGCCAAATGACTGAAGCTGACCTCGGGCACCAGCCAAGTACACTGGTGCAAATCAAAATCTTGCAGGGTCCTGAGATAACAGCGAAGATGAGAACAGAAACCTTGTATCTGACCCATAGACATGGACCCCTCATAACTCACATCTCCTGCTCTCCTGCTTTTCACTTCCCACATTCCATTCCCTCAACCCTTCCTTTAAAAACCCCTCAGTAAATGTAAATCTTTGAAATGGGATAGTCTACCATCTCCTTCAGCTGAATACATCTGCTTTTCTAACACCAGTGTTTGACTTCCGAGTTTTTTTCTTTCCTTTTCAAGGGGGCGGGCAGCCGGACCTGAGTCGGGTAACAGCTTCATGGCAATCAGTACTTTTCTAGTACATAGTAAGAACCTGTTTTTATCTTCAAGAGGTAAAAAAAAATCTATGAAACTAATCCTTAATCATCGTTAAAAATTTGTGAAATACCAGTGAGCAAAATTATTTTATCGTTTTTTTCCTCAGAAACTTCCAGACTTACTTTCTGACCACTTGATGGACTGTGGGGACCACGAGAGGCCAATTACATTTAGAAAATCCTTGTCCAAGCCTGAACTTTTGGAGGGAAGGGGCTGGGCTTTGTTTATCTTTAGTCTCCAGCCTAGGTCTAGCACATAATTGGTGCCCAATTCATGGATGAAGTATTAGAAATCACAATCCTTAGGAATGGCAGAAAAAGAAAAAAAGACAACTATTGGGTGGATAAGAAAAAAATCATAGGTTTCACTAGGTTGCCGTGTGATTGTAAGACACCTAAGATGATTGTTACGTAAATATTTGGTTGATGTTAGTATGCACGGTGTGTGTATTTTATGAGTTCCGGATGTGTACCATATCGCATAATTGTCAGGGCCCCAGATATCTACCCCTGTTCAGGGTCGGGGGTTGCAAACCTCTGCTTGCCAGCAATTCCACCCGTTTTCTATTGTCTGCTCGTATATTTTGTGGTGGATGCAGGATGGGAGCCAATAAAGAGAAAGAGACAACAAACGTTAGTAGGTGGCTGCAGAGGGAGGCGGTGGGGAGTGTACCGGGAAAGCGCAGGGCTGGGTGGGATGATGGGCGTCGGGTGTCGGGGCACAGCCGGCGGTGGGAGGTGGCCGGAGGCGGCGCCCGGGCCGCATTGGCCCAGCGGGCGCCCCTCCTCCCGGGGCCGGCCAGTCGTGCCCAGAAAAGTGGCTTCGCCCTGCGGTGGAGGGAGAGGCGACCTCGGAGACAGAGGAATCATGGCCGAGTATACGCGGCTGCAAAATTGCCTGGCGATGATCCGCCTCCGAAACCCACCGGTCAACGCGATCAGGTACCAGGCTCGGTCGCCTCCAGCCGGAGACAGCAGGGGCCTTGCCTGCCCGCCGGCTCTGGAGGTTTTGAAGTCCCCCTACTGGTTTAAACTGAGAAAGACACTGACAAATTGAGCAACTGGTGTGTGCCAGGGCCTTTTCACCTAGTTTAGATTGATTAATCTTCGCAGAGAACTCTCATCCCCCCTTTACTGGCAAGGAATCTGAGGCTGAGAGACAGACAGATGGCTACTATGTGGGGAAGATGCATTTGAACTGGATCTTTCGGTGCCAGCTTCGTGCTGAACCGTTCTGCTTGCTTGCAACTTTGGCTTCCCGGGTGGACTTTCTATTCCAAAGGTCTTGACTTAGCACAGTGTTGGACCTTGATCCCACTTCACTCCCCAACTTCGAGTCCAGGCTGCCCTTACAATGTTTGGCTAAAAGCTTTAAGAATCGGACAATAAAGTGGTTTAAGATTTTTTAAAAATAAAGCAAGGTCCCCATGAATGCCAACACAGTGAGTGAAGAATTGTGCACTGGCCCAGAAATGCAAAATGGTTTCTCCGGACCTGTTCTAAATCTCAGGGCCTTCGTGCCTCCCTGGAAGGTCCATGTCAGAATAAGCCTATTAAATAGCATTTTCTGAAAAAACTGTGCAGTTTATCTTCCTTTGTTTCACCGTGGGGCACCTTCTTCGTGCAATGAATGCCCTTAGAGCATTACTTTAAAAAATAAGGTCAATACAGCTTTTTAAAAAATTAATGAAGTTAATTTGATTTGGTTCTTCCATATCTTTGAAAAAAGGTACAGTTTATACATCAACCTTGGAAAGAGCCACCCATCCACAGGGAGTAGAAGTAATGGAAATTATAATTTATGAATAATATATACAGCATAGATAGAAAGACTTTTGGTCAAAATTCTTATCACATGTTTCTGGAGCCAAAAGAGACTGAAACGAGGAGACCTGCTAATTTTAACTGATTTTTTTTTTTTTTTTTTGTCCTACTGTCATCAGATTGGGTTTTATCATTAGTATTAATATTATAGTTCTGATTGTAATATGAATTATTGCATTTAATAAGACAAAAAACTGCAGGAATAAAATCACACAAGGATATGTCCACTTGCCATTCCCAGAAAAAAAAAAAAAAAGCAAGATATCTGTGATATTGGTTTTCACAGAGAAAAATGTTTTAAGTAATATGATTACATAGCACTTTTGGACTTGTCAGTATAATCATTAGAATTACTAGATATTAGGATTCCGCTGCAGCTTCTGCTCATAAGAGGAAACTGTGCCCATCAAGACTTTAGGGGAAAAAAATTCATCATATAACACCCATAACTAGCAATGTTTTCTGATAACTATTTTAAATGTTTCTGGAATTTAACCTGCTCTCTATTAGTATCTACCGCATAAAGTTGTTGTGAGATTTAAATAAGTTGGAGATTATAAACTGGCGTTTAACATATGTTAGCTATCATTATTCTCATTAGTCAGAAGGCCGGTTACAAGCCCCTACCAATAGACTCAGCTGCTCAGGATTCACTTCAGCTTGATTAGAATTTTCTCCACTTGGGAATAAATACTCACCTCCCTGTTCTCATCTGTCTTCTGAACTTTATTTTAGGTAGGGGCATAAATCCCAGCACGGTCATCTAGATTAACAGATTCCCCAATTTTTTTCGTTATGTTTTTCTTTCCTTCTTCCCTTCCTTCCTTTTTCCCTTCCTATTTCTAATTTTATGTGGGAAGTTATCTATTATTAGCTCACTGAGAGATTCTTACTTGAATATTTTTTTCCTGCCCAAACAGTTTAAATCCTTCATTGCTTGTTTAGGCAACCATATTTCCTTCCAGTCAGAGGAACTCCAATCCTCTTTACAAGTGCAGGACATGCCTGATTACTAGGTCTGCCTCCTCCAGAACAATGGCTTTCACACTCTTTTTGTTGCTGTAATCCACATAGTAAGAAACCTCATGTTTTACTTAGCAACTCAAGGCACACACATACAAATAGAAAACTGAAAACAAAGTTTTGTGTAGCAAAATCTATCCTTACGTGTTATGTAGTTTGGTATATTCTCTCTTCTATTTCTTTGAAAAAATGCTGATCATAAGCCACATTTTCTGTGTGATTTGATGACCTTAGGTTAACAGTAAAAAAAAAAAAAAAAATGCTGTCAAAAAGAAAGACTCTCTTTGGTCAAAGAAGCTAAAGAGTTTTGGTCAGCACTCATGAGATGCTGTCTTCATTCCAGACTCCATTTCTCCACACTTGACAGTAGTAAGGGGAGAAAATAATTTCTTAAATACTGTGGTTTTTACGTTGCTGCAAGGCTGTAATCCCTCTCAGTCAGCCTGAATTTAGTAAAGATGCATCTGTTACAGCCATTTTTATTTTTCTTTATTTTCCTGTTTTTGATTTTTGCAGAATTAACAAGAACATGAGAAATAAAACAGGAAGGGTTAGTTGAAATGGGGAAAGCCAGTCTCTTTTCTTTAATGGCACTGACTGAGCTAACTTTGGCTAATTTCATAGCCATCATTTACCAGAGGGAAATGTTATTGCCCTTTGAACTCAGTATTATGTAATGGTTCAGAATCTGTTTTTCATTGTCAGATTTGGTTTCTAATTAATCAGGCAAAGGCAGCAAGTTTTGATTTCATCTAGGCTAAGAGGTAAAAGGCAGTAGGGTGACTATGGTTAACAATTAAGTTTTGTATATTACATAATAGGCTAGAGGAGACGCTTTTGAATGTTTTTGCCAAGAAGAAATGATAAATGCATGAGGTGGTTGACACATTAACTACTCCAACCTGATTATTATACAACATATATGTATCAAAACATCAGATTGTACCCCATAAGTATGTAATAATTACAGCGTGTATTTAATTAAAATTAAATAAATAAAAGAAAGAAAGAAGACATAAAAGGGAATTATCATGTGCAAGGGCAAGTATCTCCATTATTCACTGAGGTTTTAGCTCATAGTTACTGGTCTTAACAATATGGCCTTTGTGAAAGTTTGTTGTTTGTTTTAAGATTTTTTTTCACCCTGCATACGAAAGAACAGAGATTTAACCCAGAATATTCAGAATTCCAAGGCAAAACTGATTGGAATCTGGTTATTTATTTTTTTTCCTTTTTGTCTTTTTTACTGACCGGTAACGGGATCGCAACCCTTGGTGTTGCACCCACACTACGCTCAGCCAGTGAGCGGGAACCGGTCTCCACATGGGATCTGAACCCTCGGCGGGAGCAGGCGCACTCTCCAGTGCGCCACCGGGCCGGCCCGGAATCTGGTTAAATTTTTCCTTTAAGCAGTTCCTCACCACTTTTCCTAACTCTTTCACCACCCCTTGGCAAGTATTAATCCATTGCTTCTTGGCAAATACTCCTTTGTTGATCTTTGTGATTTGGGGCTCCCTTGGTACTGAATCAATCTGCTGAGCCTCTCCCACTTCTGAAATGAAGACATATCCAGAGGACCTGCCCTGAGCTGTCTTCTTTTCCTTTGGTAGACTCATTCAAACCTGGCTTTAACTATCTCTTCTGTGGATGTTTGCTTCATATACTGAAACTTAGCAAAATCTGCTATAGGCCCTATTTTTCCCTGACATTGCCTTTACCTCCTGAATTAGTTAGGATTAGGTTTGTTTTCAGAGACAGAAAACTCAAAATAATAGTGAATTAAATGAGAAAAAAGTTAATTTCTCTTACAACTGTGTCCTGGTATGGTATGGCTGCTTCACAATCATCAGGGGACTCAATTCTACCTTTTGCCGTCCTCAGTACAGGTCTTCCACTTCTTGGTCCAGTATGGCTGTTCCCAGTCTAGCCATCACATCCGCATTCCTGCCAGAAGTGAGGAGGAAAGAAAAAGAGAAAAACGTACTCAATTTTTGAAGGACTTTTCCCTAAAGTTGCATATATCAAATATTTTTCCATCTCACTGGTCAGAACTTAGTGCCTCAGGCAGACCTTACTACAAAGCAGGCTGGAAAATGTAGCCTTTATTTTGGGCAATGATGTATCCAGCTAAAAACCAGGTGTTTTAATACTTTGAAGTAGGTGGGGAGGAATGGATATTTGAGGTAACTGGCAGCCCCTGCAACATCTCCTAGACCTTTTCACCTTTACTTTTCTTACCTTTTGCCAATATGACAAATTGAAAGTTATTTTGTCCCACTTTGAACTTCTGCATCACTTTCTTTGTACCTTTATTTCAGCACTCATCCTAGTGTGCCTTACATGGTAAATTGTGTACATCCGTTAGGTAACTCCATGCAATGTGCGTAGAAGATGTATAACCGTATTTTAAAATTGGTTAGTGCTGATTCTAAGTGGTCAAAGTTGAATGCAGAGTTCAGGAAAATAACATGTTTTAAAAAGTGGATTCATTTAATCAGCTCAGTGCTTAATTCACAGTAGATATATATATATAATTTGTTGAACAAATTAGTGAAAGCTTTAGTAAGTATCTGTGATTTTTACCCATTGTGCATGTGTTTAAGTTTTCATTGTTAGGAAAGGAAAAAACTCTGAAATGGTAGAAATTTAATTCTGACTAATTTGGTTTATGTAATTTTTGTTGTTGTTTGCTTTAGTGCGGCTGTAATCCATGGAATAAAAGAGGGACTACAGAAAGCTATGACAGACCGTGCGGTAAAAGCCATTGTGATTTGTGGAGCAGATGGCAAATTCTGTGCAGGTAATTAGTGTCTAACTCCCTCCCACTCTCTCTGGAATTCAACCACAGACAGATCGATACTGCATTAGCTGTCCCTGTGGGTAATAACTTAGTGTGTGTAAAGGATATGGAAGACTTGAGTGGGAATGAGAAACATTGTGGGGAAAAAGACAGGAATCACAGGAGAGAACCAGAGAAGACTTTGGCCTTAGTCTCTTTTATATAGGATTGGGCCTTTGGAGGACATTTAGTTCCAGGTTTGATGGCTGTTATACTTGCTGGTATATACCTGCTCTTAGCATGTTTCCACTTGGTATGAGCTTGGACAAGTCTCTTTAATCTCCTGAACCTCAATTTCTCTACCTGTGAAGTAGGAACAATAATATCTATCTTAAGGGATTTTTGTGAGATCACATGTCTGAAAAACCTCTAGTTCAGCACACACAGAAAATGTTCAGTAAATGTTATTTTTTAATTCACACAGTCTTGAAATTAAATTCATTTTTCTTCTGATAGTCACGCATCTCAGTGACCATGGCACTACTTTATTGGGTTATCGTGTGAAGATGCAAAAATATTGACAAAATATGGCAAAAATATCAGAAATGGTGATTTGTTCAATTGTATTTGTGATGCCTCTTCCTCTTTTCCCAAATGAGTGTATCATAGCTTTTAACAAAAGTCACATGGATATGAGTGCCTATTCAATATTACTGTAGCCAGAGGAATTTAATGTGTGTTAATGTTAGCCTGAAAGGACACAGATGTTGGAATCATGACAATAAATAAAATGTTAATCATTATAATAATTACCATTTATCTTGCCTGCCATGTACCTGTATTGTGTTGGTTATTTATTTATTAATAGTAATGAAAATAGTATTTTTACACACATTATATTTGAATCCTCAGTAAATCCTACAATCCCCATTTATAAATGAGAAGGTTGAGCCTGAGAGAAATTAAAATAATGTGCCAAACATTAACCAGCTATTAAATGGCTTACTCACTGTTTGGAAATTTAAGGTGAGGCACCCAAGATGGTGATTTTGAGGCATGGAAAAAGGGCCCAGAATTATGGAGACTTGACATCTCTTTGTTTTTTTTTTAAAAAAAACAAAAAGTAGAGAGAATGTAGAGTTTGAGGGCAGGAAAAATTATTCTAGAAAAGCCTTAGGGATTATCAAACTAGGCTTAATGGACTTATATAGAACAATGACCCCAAAACTGGAAAAATATACATTCTTCTTAAAAATACATCTGGAACATTACAAAAATTGACCAGATTCTGGACCATAAAAGATTGTCTCAATAAATTTCATTTAGAATATATTCTCTGACATAATGCAATTAAGCTAAAAATCAATAACACAAATATAACTAGAAATTCTCATGTGTTTGGAAATTAAATTCATTTCTTAATAACCTCTGAGTCAAAACAGAAATCACAATGGGATTTAGAGAATATTATGAACTGAATGACAATGTAAACATAACATATAAAACTTGAGGAATGCAGCTAAAGTAAAAGTTAGCAGGAAATTTATAGCTTTAAAAGTATGTATTAGAAAAGAAAAAAGGCAAAAGGCTGAAACATAATGAGCTAAGCATCTATATTAAGGACCAAACAAACAGTAGAGTAGACCCAAATAAAGTAGGAAAAGGAAATAATAAAGAGGATAAATTAATGAAATAGAAAACAAATGTGAATCAAGAGCAACAACAGTGTCACAAGTTACTTCTTTGAATGGCGGGGGCAGGGAGGAAAAAAGAGAGGTTATTGCTTAATGGGTACAAAGTATTGGAAATACTTTTGGAAACAAAAAGTTTTGGAAATAGAGGTAGTGATTACATGGCATCGTGAATGTAATTAATTCCACACAATTGTATGTTTAAAAATGCTTAAAATGGCAATCCTTGTGTTACGTATGTTTTATCACAATAAAAAAAAATGAGGGGAAAAAAGTTGGTTCTTTGAAAAGACTAATAAAATTGACAAACTTATGGAGAGATTGATCAAGAAAAAAAGAGGAGACACAAACAGTGCATATGAGAAATGATAAAAAGATGTCACTACAGATGCTTTAGCCATTAAAAAAGATATTATGAACAAATAGAAAAATACGGCTAACCAAAATTGACTTGAGAAGAAATAGAAAACACAAATTGTTCTATAGCCATTAAGAAATTCAGTCATTAATCAAAAATCTCACAAGGTAAATTCCAGGTTCAGATGACTTCATTGGCAAACTCTATTGTAGAGTCAAGGAAAAGATTATTGCAATTTTACACAAATGTTTCAGAGAACTAAAATAAGATGGAACACTTCTTCTTAGGGCTGCTGTAACAAATTGCCACAAACTGAGTGGCTTAAGAAAACAGAAATTTATTCTCACAATTCTGAAGGCTACAAGTTTGCAGTCAAAATACCAGCAGGGCCCTTCTTCCTCCAAAGGCTTCAAAGAAGAATTTTTCCTTGCCTCTTCTAGCATCTTGTGGTTGCTGTCACCTTTGGTTGTAGATGTATCACTCCAATCTCTGCTCTGTCTTCACATGGCCTTCTCCCCTTTATGTCTGTGTCCAAATTTCCCCCTCCTTAATCCATCATGACCTCATCTTGATTACATCTGCAATGACCCTATTTCTAAATAAGGTCACGTTCACAGGTTCTGGATAGACACTATTCAACCCAGTGCCCTTCCCATCTCATTTTATGAAGCTAGCATAACTTTACCAACACTTGACTAGGACAGTATGAAAAATCAAAATTATAGGCCAATTTCATTCATAAATGTAGATATAAAAATCATAGTATATTATAAAACTGAATCTAACAATATTAAAAAGTATAATTCATCACTTTTATCCTAGAAATATTAGATTGGTTGAACACTGGAAATTCATGCCATTGAAAGATTAGAGAGAAAAGTCATATGATTATGTCAAGAGATGCAGAAAAAGCATTTGATAACATTTGACATACATTAAAGATAACGTTTCTTAGTAAATTAGGCATAGAAAGGAAATGTCTTAATCAGGCAAAAGCTACCTGTTTTGAAAAACCTACAGCAAATATCAAACAAAGTGGTAGATTGGAAGCTTTCCTTATGGGAAAGGAACAAGAGAAGGCTGACTGGTCTCACCGTTTCTACTTTTGTATTCAAGGTCCTGGCCTGCCCAGTAAGGCTAGAAAAAGAAATAAAAGGTGTAAGGCTTGAAAAGGAAGAAACAAAACTTTATTATTCAGAAGATATGGTAATGTTTTTAGAAAAATCAAAATAATAAATCAGAAAATTATTAGAATTAGAGAATTTAGCAATTTCTGGATACGAAATCAATATCCAAAATTAATTTATATATGCCAGAAATAATTAAAAAGTGAAATCACTATACCCTTGTCTGTGCCTTGGGATGATAATATTAACCTTATGCTATAAGTAAAAGAATACAGTATTGTGTTTAAGAATGTGGGTGTTGTAGTCAAACTGCCTGAGTTCAAATCCTTATTCTGCCAGTTACTAGTCATGTCTGAACTGGTCACTTAACATCTCAAAGACTTAAATTCCTTATCTGTAAAATGGGGATTGTTATACTACTTAACCTAGGTGCTATGAAAATTAAATAAAACGATATCTGAAACTACTTGGCCCAGTGCCTAATGTATTTATCCAATAAATGTTCATTTCTATTATCACGTGAAAAAACCATCCCAATTTCCTAAAGTTACAGAAATTATAGGCCTGAGATTCAGATTGAAATTGATCTTGTTTCTATAGAACCAAAAGGAATGGAAAAAACAAAACAAAACACTGAATGAGAGAGTGAAATAGGATGGGTCAGTGAGAAAAAAGCATAACACCTGGATTGAAGCTAGATGAGGTGCAGATAGCAAAACAGAAAGAAAAAAAGATGAATAGGCTGAACATGAAGTAATTATTTAACTTTTAAAAATTTGTATCAAGCTTAAGGCAATGCTATAGGAAAGAGCTCACTATGTATGTTATGTAAAAATAGGAAAATATAAAAAAAGACTTTACAGTGTACTCTCAATGTTAAATATATATATATTAAACTTTCATTTAATTCTCCCATCAGCCATTTAAGAGGGGTATTGAGACAAAAAGGATAAATAACTTACTCAAGGTCACAAAGCCATTTACATATATGTATGGGGAAAAAACTAAGAACTTGCCAAAATATTAAATTGTTATCTCTGTGTGGTGCTATTTAGGGTGATCTTTATGTTCTTTATAATTTTGTGCATTTTTCAAATTTTCCATAATGCATGTTATTTTTATAATCAGGAAAAGCAATAAATGTTGTTACTTTTATTTTTATTTTTTATTTTTATTTTTTTTTGTCTTTTGTCTTTTTCCGTGTCCGGCAACGGATCGCAACCCTCAGTGTTGCCCCCGTACCGGACCGGGGACCGGCAACGGGATCGCAACCCTCGGCGTTGCTCCCGCGCCTCGCTCAGCCAGTGAGTGGGAACCGGTCCGTATGTGGGATCCGAACCCTCGGGCGGGAGCGCTGCCGCGCTTCCCAAGCGGTGCACTATCCAGTGCGCCACCGGGCCGGCCCGTTGTTACTTTTATTGATCATAGAAAAAATCTATCACAAAACATAATTCCAACATACAACTCACAAATATGTATGCAATTTACCTTGGTGTTTTATATTGTAATGATTCATTCCCTTTGAAAGATATGGGGCTAAATTGCTATGAATAGTATTGATAAGCAGTATCACTCAAAAATTGAGAGGGGCTGACTCAGTCTCAGAATAATGGTCTTTGATATAAAAAAAAAAAAAAAGAATAATGGTCTTTGGAGGACGATCCCTATTCCTTTCCTCTGAGATTTTTAATTTTTGTAAAGATAGAGTTGCTACCTACAATATGGAAAGACAGATTTTAGAAGATTACAGGATTTCTGGTAAACATTTGAAGATTTTCTCTCATATTGTTCTACATTTCCCAGGCTCCTTGTTCCTTTATTGTGTCTACAGCCAAAGGGTGAAGTGTTTCCTGAGCCCAAAGAGGTCTGAGATTTCTTAAGAGTTATCAGGTATCGAATTGTTAAATAACAAAACCCAAGTCTTTCTCAACCCTCTTTTCTCCTTGTCTTTGTGTCCTTAGGTGCTGATATCCATAGTTTCAGAATTCCTAGGACCTCTGGCCTTGCACTGGGATCTATAGTAGATGAAATACAAAGAAATGCGAAGCCTGTGGTGGCAGCTATTCAAGGCATGGCTTTAGGAGGGGGACTAGAGCTGGCCCTGAGCTGTCACTACAGGATTGCCCATGCAGAGGTAACAGTTGGAGGCTCCATAGGGGAGTTCGTGTGTGTGGCTTTTCTTTAGGGCAAGCTCTAAAGGTAGTCATAAACATCAGAGGTGATAATTTTAAATGGTTAGCTTACTGCTTTACAACTCTTGGGTGTCTCTAACACTGATGTTCAGCTGTTACATACCAGTACAGTGATACTGATTGTTAAAATGTTGAAATATTTCCATTCTGATTGGTAAATAGCTGCTACACTGAGACCTTTAACTGTCTCTTTGCTTCCCTTAACCTTAGTCCTAGGACCTCCCCATGGTCCACCAACTAAAGGGAAAATTCCTACATCAGTAGAGAGCCCTCAGGACTCTGCTCCAGTACCATGGTCAACATCAGGTTTCACTGAGAACCATACCCATGCACTATGAGGTATTAAATATTTTGACTATCACCCCTGAGTATGCATATTTATTTAAATTCTCATTTGCTATCTCAAAGATTTCAGTCTTGTGGACTGTTACAATTATCAGTACCAAAGAAGACATATTCCTATTGAAAAACAGCACAAAACTAGTAAATGTATTTATATGTGGAAATAGATTTAATTTGGGCCATTAGGCATGTAGAATGAGGTCTGTGATACCAGCATGCATCACAATATATATAATAGTAACATTTTTGTAAGTAATAAATTTTTCTTTTTTTTTTGGCAGCTGGCCAGTACAGGAAACTGAACCCTTGACCTTAGTGTTACCAACACCATGCTCTAACCAACTTAGCTAACTGGCCAGCCTAATGATAAAAATAATATCCATCATTGTACTACACTAGAAAATACATGACAGTATAAACATGTAAACTAAAATCGCCATAAAGTCATAGTTCACAAATAACCACTATTAACATTCCATATAATTGTATTTCCTTCTGGTGTTTTTCCTATGTAATTTTCTTTTTCCTTTGCAATTTTTTTTTTCAAAAGACTTCATTTGGGATTTTTTTGTATTTAGTTTATAGACTTTTTATACTAATATTATATTTAACCCATTATTAAATATTTATTCTGTCAATCTCTGCTTTTTAATTGGAGAGTTTAATACATTTACATTTAATGTGATTACTGATAAGGGTGGGCTTATTTCTGCTATTTTGCTGTTTATTTTCTATGCATTATTATCTTTTTTTTGTTCCGCAATTCCTCCATTACTGCTTTTGTGTTAAATAGATGTTTTCTAGTGTACTCTTTGAATTCTCTTGTTTCTTTTACTATATATTTTTGAGTTATTTTCTTAGTGGTGGTTGCCTTGGTGACTAAAATTAACATATTAATTTTTAACAATCTAGTTCAGATTAATAACAACTTAATTTCAATAGTATATAAAAATGTGTTCACCTATGGCTCCATTACTGACTCCTTTATGCTGTTAGTATCACAAATTATATCTTTATACATTGTGTACCCATCAACATATATTTATAATTACTGTTTTATGTAGTGGTATTTTAAATTAGATAAGAAAAAGAATTACACACACACACACAAAAATACATTAGTATTGTCTTTTATATTTATCTATGTAGTTACCCTTTACCAGTGTTCTTTTTTTTTTCATGTGAATTCAAGTTACTGTCTAGTTTTTTTCCACTTCAGCCTGAAGGATTTCTTGTAGGGCAGATCTGCTAGCAACAAGTTCAGTTTTTGTTTATCTGGAATGTGTTGATTTTGCCTTCATTTTCAAAGGATAGTCTTGCTGGATATAGAATTCTTGATTGACACTTTTTTCTTTCAGCACTTTGAATATGTCATTCCATGCCTTCTGGTCTCCATGGTTTCTGATGAGAAATCATATTAATCTTATTGTAAATATTCTGTGAAAGTATCACTTTAAATGGCTTCATAATTTCCTGTCACATAGATAGGCCATAATTGATTTAACCATTTTCCCATGGTGTTTTAATTTTTATGAAAGCTTATAAATAAAGACACATATATATCCTAGGTGCTCCTTTTCTGTGTCCCTCTTGCCATTACCTTCTGCACATTGGGGGCAGATTTGAGTTACTAGCAATAAGTCAGGGAGTAGAGATGAACAGTGGTGGAAAGAATGCTGATTGACTGTTAGAAAAGCCTTGCGTGGGGCCGAGCCCATGGCGCACTCGGGAGGGTGCGGCACTGGGAGCACGGCAGCACTCCCGCCGAGGGTTCGGATCCTATATAGGGATGACCAGTGTGCTCACAGTGCTCACTGGCTGAGCACAGTGCGACCGGTCTCAAAAAGGACAAAAA
>NW_007740129.1:0-10272 GCF_000696425.1 Galeopterus variegatus | reverse complement strand
TGCTCAAAAAAAGAAAAAAAAAAAAAAAAAAAAAAAGAAAAGCCTTGCGTGGAGAGGCCTCAAATGTGTGAGATGTTTTGGAGCTGTTGGCATCACAATCTGGGTAAATGGTAGTCTGCATTTGAGTACCCTCCTTCTCCCACCCTTGTACCTGTAAATGGCTAACAGCGTTTTGGACACTTCTAAAGGTCTCAACCTCACCCTCTTGTCTGAATTGAGATTGCTGCCTGACTCCTTTTTTTAAAACAGCTTTATTGAGATATGATTCACATACATACAATTTATCCATTTAAAGTGTACAATTCAATGGCACATGAGTATATTGACAGAGTTGGGCAAACATTATCACAGTAGATTTTAGAACATTTCATCCCCCCGCAAAAAAAACTTTGTATCCTTTAGCAGTAACCTTCCATTCCCGCCCCAGTCCTAGGCAGCCACTAATCTACTTCCTGTCTGTATAGATTTGCCTATTCTGGTTATTTTATATAAATGGAATCATACAATATGTGGTCTTTTGTGACTGGTTTCTTTTGCTTAGCATAATGTTTTCAAGGTTCATCCATGTTGTAGGATGAATCAGTTCATTATTCCTTTCTATGGCTGAATAACATTTCATTGTATGGATATATACCACATTTTGTTTATCCATCAATCAGTTGATGGACATTTGAGTTGTTTCTACTTTTTTGTTCTTTTTTTTAATTGAGTAAATATTTTTATTTATTTATTTATTTTAAATTTTATTTTGTCGATATACAACGTGGTTGATTATTACTTTTTTGGTTTATATGAACAACGATGCTGTGAAAATCTGCATACAAGATTTTTGTGGGCATATGTTTTCATTTCTCTTGGGTAGATATCTGGGAATAGACTTGATGGGTAATGTGATAACTCTGTGTTTCACCTTTTAGGAATTGCCAAATTGTTTTCCAAAGTTTATGCACTATTTTATATTCCCACCAGCAATGTATGAGGCTTCTGTATTCTCCACATTCTCTCCAGCACTTGTTATTATTGTCTGTCTTTTTTATTATAGCCATTTTACTGCATGTAAAGTGATAGCTCGTGGTTTCAATTTGCATACTCCTGATGGCTAATGATATTGAGCATCTTTTTATGTGATTATTGTATTTCTTCTTTGGAGGAATGTCTATTCAGATCCTTTGCCAATTTTTAATTGGTTATTTGTCTTTTTATTATTGAGTTCTTAAAATTCTTTATATGAGTATATTCTAGATATAAGTCCAATATCAGATATATAATTTGTAAATATTCTCTCTCATTCTCTGGGTTGTCTTTCCACTTTCTTGTGCTTCCTGGCTGTTGCAGGGCTCCAGAAAGCTGTTCCCAGAAATTACTATTTTTGTTGGCTGAGACAGCCCATAATAGAGTCAGAGAAAAAAAAGGTATAAGCTAGAGATGTGTTCCAATATGAAGACTTAAGAACAGCACAGCTCTGTTTATGCTATTAAGTAATGGAGAGGGTGTGTTCCAATTTGCCCTAAAGAAATCTTGCTGAATTCAATAAAACACTATTTTTGAATGTGTAAGAAATCCAGGGGAGTGCTTGCCTTTAACTCTGAGCATGTCATCTCATTCTAATGGGCTTTATTCATTTAATCTTTGATAGGCTCAAGTTGGCTTCCCAGAAGTCACCTTAGGAATTCTTCCTGGTGCAAGAGGAACCCAGCTTCTCCCCAGACTCATTGGAGTTCCTGCTGCACTTGACTTAATTACCTCAGGTCAGTACAAACCTTGCCAACAACTGTCTAGATCAATGTGAAGAACTGCACTAGGATTTAGAAAAATCCTGGCTTGACCATCTACTACTCATGTAGCCTTAAGAAGATTCTTTAACTTCTTTGACTCTTGGTTTTGCCATCTGTAAAATGGAGAGAATACACTCCCTGGGAGCTTTTCAAACATTGTCATGAAGATCATATGTGAGGGCATCCTAAGTGAAAGTGTTTGTAAAGCACTAATCTAATTTATGGTTTTATTATAGGTCAATTGACTGTTCAGAGACATTGGTGTTCACATAGGGTACATTAGAAATTTAGAAATTGTAATATAAATAAGAATTGTAGCCAGAATTTTTAAGGCAAGATTTTCAAGTTTTAATACAGAAATGACTGAATTTTTCATTTCCAAGTATTAAAATATTAGCTGAAAATGGAAGTTCTTTTTCAGCTGGGAATATAAACAACACTAGACAACATTTAGAGAACCTGGATTTACCACGTACTTGTATGACATATAAAGAGACTTTCAGTTGTGGTAATGTTAGAAGAACGAACATATACAACTATTTACTCCAAACAGGTGTTGTTATTAAGAGACCTTGGGTCAGTCACTTTGCCTTTCTGTACCGTAGTTTCCTCATAAATGTGGATAATAATAGTACCTACCATGTGGTGAAGTTTAGATAGATTAATACATACAATGTGCTGAGAACAGTCCTAGACATGGTAATAACTCCATAATTGTTAGCTGTATATCATTATTCTCATGTCTATCTTAATAAGAGAGGAGGATTAAGTAAAAATAAGATGTGCATCTTGATATTAGACTATATCCTGAAGAAGGGGCAATAATAAAAAGAGCACAAGCTTTAGAATCAAAGATCTGGGTTTGAATCCCAGCTTTACCACATATAAACAATATGCCTTATGCAAGTTAAGTTTTATTCATTCGTCCAGCAACTATTAATTTTTTCTCATATGCTGGGCCCTGTTCTAGGCATTAGGCCTATAGTAATGAACTGAACTGACAAAAATTCCTACCCTCATAGAAATTATATGGAGAAAACAACAATCACAACAATAATCATCATTGTCATATTTCATCAATTCAAAAATGCAATTTTTTCCCCACATGTTTGAAATTGAGATGCTTCTTACGTTCATTATGAGTCATGGTTTAATTGGCAGTGTTTTTTTCTTTCCAACTGTCTGTGGGTCAGGAATTTGGAAGAAGATTATTTGAGTTCTAGCTCAGAGTTTCTCATGAGATTTCAGTCAAAGGATCAGCTGGACCTATAGTTATCAGAAGGCTTGACAGGGGCTGAAGGATCTACTTCCAAGACAGCTTACTCCCATGAATGGCTATTTGGTGCTAATTGTTGGCAGGAGGCATCTTTTCCTTTCTACATGGATCTCTCCGTAGAGCTGCTTGAGTATCTTTACAACGTGACAGCTGGCTTCCTCTAGAGTGAATGACCCAAGAGAGAGCAAAGCAAAAGCCACAATGTCTTTTATGACATGTCTTTGGGGTCACACGCCATCTTTTCTGAACTATCCAATTGGTTACAGAGGTCCTTCCTGTGGGAGGAGGCTTGAAGACCAAGAGGCCAGACTCACTGGGGGTCACTTTGGAGACTACCAAAACCACATATACACACATATGCCTACCTATGAGATAAGTAGTGTATATAGTAGGTTAGGTGGAGATAAGTGCTAAAGAGAAAACATAAAGCAGAAAAGGGGGATATAAAATGTTAAGGAGGGAGATAGGTTAATATTTTAGGTAGGGAAGCTAGAAAAGGCTTCTCTACAATATGGTATCTGAATAAAGATCTGAAGGAGGTAAGGGAGCTTGTTATGCCAATATCTGAAGGAGTATATTCCACGTAGACAAAATAGCAAGTGCAAAGCTCTGAGGCAGGGGCATACTTGCAATGTTCAAAGAACAGCAAGAAGTTCAATGTAGCTGGAGTGAAGTGAGTAGGAGAAAAGTAGTAAGGGATGAAATCGCATCCTGTAGGGTCTTGAAGGTTATAGAAAGAACTTTAGCTTTTCTTCTGAATGGTGTAGAAAGGCATTGGAGGGTTTTGAGCAGAGAAGTAACGTGCTCTCACTTGTGTTTTTTACAAGATCACTCTAACTATTGAAAATATACTAATGGTAGACAAGGGCAGAAATAGGAAGACTGGCTAGAAGGCTGCCACAAAAATCCAAGCAAGAGAAGATGGGGACTTGGACTTGAGCAGGTAGTAATGTAAATGGTGAGATGTTGTGAGATTCTGGATATATTTTGAAGGTAGAGCCATCAGAGTTTTGTGACAGATCAGATATGAGATATGAGAGAAAGAGGAGAGTCAAGGATGATTCTAAAGTCCTGGACAGCTGGAAACATGGTACAGTTACTAAGGTGGAGATTTCTGCTGGTAGAGCAGGTTTTCTGGAGGAATCATGAGAGCTCAGTTTTGGACATGTTAAGTTTGAGAGGCCTATTAGACATTCACGTGGAGATGTCAAGAAGACAGTTGGATAGACTGGCCTGGAGTTTAAGAGAGTGGTCTTCTGAACTCCTCCCAGCTTCCATTTTCTCATGGTAAAACAACCACATAGTTGTTTCAAGGAATAATGAAATACCATGACATGCTTCTGGTATAGCGCCTGTCACATAGAACATATTTCATAAATGGTAACTGGTAGGCAGAATAATCGCCTCCAAAGATGTTCACGTCCTAATCCCCAGAACCTGTCAATATGTTACCTTACATTCAAAAGGGCCTTTGTAGATGTAATTAAATGAAGGATTCTGAGATGGTAGATTATCATGGAATATCTGGGTGGGCCCTGTTTATCACAAGCATCCTTATAAGAGGGAGGCAGGAGGTTAGAGGAGAGAGAAGATACTATGCTGCTGGCTTTGAAGATGGAGCAAGAGGTCACCAGACAAGGAATGTAGGCAGCCTCTAGAGGGTGGAAAAGACAAGGAAACAGATTCTCCTTTAGGACCTCCAGAAAGAACACAGTTCTGCTGGGCTATTTTAGATTTCTGACATCTTAAACTGGAAGATAATACATGTGTGTTATTTTAAGCCTCTTAAGTTTGTGGTAATTTGTTACAGCAGCAATAGGAAACTAATACAGTAGCTATTTATGATGATGATATTAAGAATCTTCCTTTTTGGTTGTGAAATTTTTTTTTTCTAAGAAAGGATGTTAAAAAAAGATTAAACTGTTACTGAAAATTAAAGATTCCCTATGATATGAATGAAAAAACCCCACCAACTTTGTATGCACCATTCCCACAGGAAATTAATAAGTAAATGGATGTAGGTGGCTAACCTTTTCTGATCTTCTGAGATCACTAAAACAGGTCATTCTGGAAAGTAGAGTGTTTTCAACACCAACCACTGCTTCTCCACATTCCCCTTAAAATGCCATCTGAAAACAACCGAATCTTTAGCAGCAACGACAAAAGATATGCCTGAGCACGTTGCAGTTTGTTCCCTGATGTTCTCTGTCCAGTCAGCTGACAAGAACTCCAGTGCCTGCTCTTCCTTTTGCTTTTATTTTCCAGGTCCCATCCTCCTTGTTCACTGAAGAGCATAGAAGGCTTCTGCTCTACTCTCATAGAACTTTACCCCAGCACCAATGAATTTCTTTATGTTCATTCATAGGACTGGGAAGCCTTCAGGCTCTAGACTCTGGTGTGGGCTACCTCTTACCACCCAGAATACAGAGGGGAGGGGAAGGATGTTGGGAGTAGCACTTTTATCCTGCCTGCCAATTAGCTGTAGGTCCAATTGGGTTTTACCTGTATTTGAACAAAATATTGAGGGTGAGTTTTAGCTCTAGCATCTCAGGACTCCTAGGCAGCAATAATAAATATCAGCAAATATTGTACAAAGAGACAAACAAAAAACTTAAAACCAAAACAACCCAAAACCTAAAACCTATGAAAATATTCTATGACATTAGAAAAATGAAACATAAATGTGAGTTTGCTGAAACATTAAAGAAAACTAAAAATTTTAGAAAACTCACATTATTCTAAATTAGAAAAGAAAATATTTTATTTATTAAATAAGAACCCCTTGTTTACAATCAAAACAGTAGCCAAAATAATCTCACTTTGAAGCAATAAAAAGACATGATAGACTAGACAACTGAGTCAGCAGCATAGAGGATAAATAAAGACACATTTATAGAATTCAGAAGAATTTAACAAAAAGATAAATAAAATGTAGATGAGGGCAGCAGGCATATAACAGAGGTCTTTGCTGTGAATAAGAGCTCTCAAAACACAAAGTGAAAAGGTGAGAAGCAATAACCAAAAGAAAAAATAGAAGAAACTCTTAAGATATGAAATAGAATCAGAGATTATACTTTAACAAGCACACCATTTTCCAGGAAAATTGATGAGATAAAAATACTTTGATGTATTTTGTTAGTAAAGATTTTAAACTTCCAGAACATAAAATTCTTCAAGCTTCCAAAGGATAAAAATAAACAAAAGGTTACTTTCAAAGAAACTAAAATAACTCCAGCCACAAATAAGTAAATGCCAAACATATGAAATATTCACATACTAGGATGCTCTGTAGACTTTATAACGATAATCTAAATCAGGGGTTCTTAAAGCATGGTCCAGGGACTCCTGGGTGTGCCTAAGACTATTAGGGGGGCCCATGAGGTTAGAACTATTTTCATAATAATAAGACATTACTTGCCTTTTTCACATTCTCTCATAAGTGTACAGTGGAATTTTCCAGATACTATTATATGCCATATGATATCACAACAGATTGAATCTAGCTGCCTTCCATTAAGCCAGACATTAAATAAATTTGCACAAATATGAAAGAGCATTCTTCTCACTAAATTTTTTAAATTTTGTAAGTATAGTTATTTTGCAAAAAAATTATGTTAATGTAATGAGTTTATCATTGTTATTTTAAAATTAATTAATAAACACTTAAGATTCTCAGTTTTAATTTCTAAAATAGTAAATATCAATTGGTATTACATACATAACCAAAGCTTTTTGGAGTCCTCTGTAATTTGTAAGAGTGCAAAGAGGGTCTTGTCTTAGACCATTTTCTGTTGCTATTACAGACTAGCACAGATTGGGTAATTCATGAAGAAAAGACATTTATTTCTTGCAGTTCTGGAAGTTTAAGGGCATGACACCAGCATCTGGTGAGGGTCATCCAATGGCAGAGGGTGAAAACAAGCACGTAAGACAGAGAGGAAATTGGGCCAAACTTACCCTTATAGCAAACCCAGTCTTGTGATAACAAACTCACTCCCACAATAATGGCATTAATCCATTCACCTCTTAAAGGCCCACATCAATACAAACATTCAAACAATATTGAGTCCTAAGACTAAAAAGTTTGAGAATTGCTAATAGAAATCTGTATGTTTTGACACAGAGACCTGATGCAAAACTGTATACATGAGCCAAATATGAAAAGAATTAGTCCACATGCATTAAAAATGACTTTTTTCTTTTAAATGGGAGGGGAGGAGTTATAAATTTATAGAATGTGAAAGGAGAGTTAGGAAAACTAAAAGTATTACATTTCTTTTCTTCAATAATAATAAGGTGAACTATTTTAAGTATCTAATGTAGAATTCATAAGAGGAGGCTTACAATCCAACATACTACAGAAATTCAAAGCACAGGAGACATTTACTCTTTGAAAGGCAAAATAGAAAGCAAAGAAGCATAAAATATAGGAGGAAATCATAATTAATGGTGTGGGATGAGTCTGTAAATTCTAAGGTTTACAGAAATTAAAGCATGTGGAGGAATACTGAGGAATTTTGTGGACATATTTTCAGTATTAAGACTGAAAGACAAGAGTATTTGGGGGGAAATCGGGAAGAAAACTGGCTTGACAGAAATGAAGTGAACTAGGATTGGCTTTTTTCCAAAGCACTGCTTAATGAAATATCACTATTTTTAACATGATGAAGAGAAGAGGTAAAAACAGTAAGAATGTGATGGATTTTTGATTTGCATAGAAAAAGTCACAGTGAATTTGAAGAAAGTTATCATTAGAATCATATACCTATCTTTTTGAGTAGTACACACAATTTTAGGGGACTTTAGAATGACATCTGGGAAAGGTTTCATGTAGAAAAAATATTTTAAGGTTGGAAAAGAAGCCATGAAGAAAATTGGAAAAAATTGTGTTTAACCAGCTTAAAGAAGTCTCAGCCTGGGCCAGCCTGGGCCAGCCCGGCAGCGCACTGGAGAGTGCACCGCTTGGGAGCGCAGCGGCGCTCCCGCCGAGGGTTTGGATCCCATGTGGAGACCGGTTCTCACTGGCTGGGCGTGGTGCGGGAGCAACACCGAGGGTTGCGATCCCGTTACGGGTCAGTAAAAAAGAGACAAAAAAAGGAAAAAAAAAAAAAGAAGTCTCAGCCTCAGTTGCTTCGGGGGTCTTCTTGTAGCAGATCTACACAGGGCTCTCATTTGACAGTGATTGTTGTATACACTGAGGGCAGCATAAGAAAAGACAAGTTTAAATCACAGCTTGAGGATTTGTATTAAATGTACACGGCCATGTCTTTACGTCCTTAGTTCTTTGAAACAGAATAAGAGTATTTGAAATCTCATTGAGTCTATAAGAATAGTGGTACTCTTTCATTTTTGTGAAATCCAAGGCAGAAGAAATGTAAAGCAAGGCAAATCATAACTGAAGCCAAAATGTTTCATTATTTTAGTTACTGTTTTAGTTATACTGAGTTTCCATTTATATTGTCAGAGCTAGGGCTTAGACCTTTCAAACCCGTTGTACAGACTGGGTCCCCAGACCCTTCACATGCAGGTCCGTGCTAGGTAATTGGGAAAGATTCTGAGAGCAGTTGGCAAATGACATGAGCTCAGTCCTCAGCAGTAGCAGCAGCTTACAGGTCCGGCAGTTTACAGGTCGGGCAGTAGTGGTGGCCTTGCGGAGGGTCCCAGAGGCACCAGCAGCAGTAGTGGCCTCCCAACAGCCCCCTGGGGGCATCCCAGGAGTGGGAAGTGGTGCTGTGGGTTAGAGCCACTCATCCTTTATACTTAAGTCCATAACCCAGGACACCTGGGTGCCCATACGCAATTACATTCAGTAGTAACAAGGAACACCTGAGGATATTTACAGCAAATGCTTGGCAAGGTTCTGAACATCTGAGAGGCCCTGACCATTTTCCTATATTTTCCCAGCAAGAAATCATTACAGTAGCGAAATTTTCAGTCTGTCATGTGGGTAGCTCACCTTCCCCTGCTTAGTTCCTCAAACATCCTTTTAGTGCCCAGGCTTCTATCTTCTATTTTGTGTCCACTTGGTCCCCTTAACCTGGGTAGGCTGATTCACTCACCCTTTACCTAAATGATTTTATATATGAAATACTTCACACTTGATACCATTTACCCACTCCCCACACCCCTCCTCATTCCAGAAAGAGATCTGGAGGGCTATTTTCAAAGGCACTTCCAGAAAATTGCCCAGATATTGCTTTTCCAGAGGGACCCCTGTCCAAAATCAGTGAACTGTCTGTCTGATCAAGAAAACCCATTTGTAGTTCTCTGAAGTACTAATAAGAACCAGGAATGGAGGGTTTGTCTCAGAGATGACATCCACCAATACTGTAAGAGCAGTGAAGACTGTGGGGTTGTTGACACCAAGACTGATTTAATGATTGCATTTTGGAAGGTAAGATGGTACTGGCAAGAAAGCAAGTGATGCGTCATTGTCTCTTCCTTCCGAACCTCTAGTAAGGCATGCTTATGTCCCCAGTCCCCTTCTTCAGAATATGCAAAGTACATATATACAGCTGGTGAAGAACTTCCAAGGCAGAATTTAGAAGCGATGTAAACCCTCATCAAACATTTGTAACCCCCTGGAGCTGATATTCTGTACTGGAGGCTGCCAGTGCCACCACCATCAAACGCTGGATGTTGCCACCTGTAAAACTGCTGCTGCTTGGTATCACTAACTCCAGACTAAAAGCCCTCAACGGAGCACTTAGCTCACCCACCTTGGGGTCAGGGGCCACACCCATCTTGCCAAGGGTTTCAAGAAACAATCATCTAATCATCTCTGCTTCCTTTTCAGCTTGTATAGTAGGAGGCAGGGTTCCAAAGCTCACACAATAGTGGTTCCACAAACTAAGGGGAAGTCAAGATGCTGAGTAGCCAAAAAATGGCAGAAGGCCACCCCATTTGTCTTCTGTAATTTTGACTATATCTTTTATAATGTTGACTTATAATTTTTTTCCTGTCTACCCAACTATATGTTTGGGGACTTTTAAAAAAAAAATCAGCTGTAGCCCCTGGTGTGTTCAAGGTGTACGATTGCTACTACTCTGCTGCTTCTACCCTATTATTGTCAAAAAGTCAGTCATTTTTAGGGGCCGGCCCAGTGGCGCACTGCTACAGTGCGCTGCTTGGGAAGTGTGGCGGCGCTCCCGCTGAGGGTTCGCGCGGTGGCGCTCCCGCCGAGGGTTCGGATCCCACATACAGACTGGTTCCCGCTCACTG
>NW_007740128.1:30986-31895 GCF_000696425.1 Galeopterus variegatus | reverse complement strand
ACACTACCTGACTTCAAACTATATTACAAATCTATTGTAACCAAAACATCATGGTACTGGCATAAAAACAGACATTCAGAATAGGAAACCTGAGAATCAACCGACATACTTTCAGTCAACTGATTTTTGACAGAGGCAGGAAGAACATACATTGGGGAAAAGACAGCCTCTTCAATAAATGGTGCTGGGAAAATTGGGCATCCACATGCAGAAAAATGAAAATGGACCCCTACCTCTGACTATATACCAAAATCAACTCAGAATGGATTAAGGACTTAAATATAAGAACCAAAACCATAACATTTTTGAAGGAAAACATAGGGGAAACACTCCAGGAAACAGGACTGGGCAAAGACTTTATGAATAAACCCCCAAAAGTGTAAGAAACAAAAGGAAAAAAATAAACAAAATGGTACTTTATCAAACTAAAATCTTCTGCACAGCAAAGGAAACAATCAACAGAGCAGAAAGACAACCTATGGAATAGACAAAAAATATCTGCAAACTATACATCTGACAAGGGGTTAATATCCAGAATATATGAAAAACTCAAACAACTATACAGTAAAAAAAATTCCAATTAAAAAATGAGCAAAGGAGATAAATAGACATTTTTCAAAGGAAGTCATACAAATGGCTGACAGGTACATGAAAAAATGCTCAGCATCACTAGTCATCAGAGAAATGTAAATCAAAACCATTGAGATATCATCTCACAACATTTGGACTGGTCATTATTAAAAAGACCAAGAATAACAAATGCCTACAAGGATGTGGGAAAATGGGAATTATAACACTGTTGAGGGGACTTCGAATTAGCAGTGCCTTCTTGGCAAACAGTATGGAGGTTCCTTGAACAACTACAGATAGAAGTACCATATGATCCAGCAATCCCACTACTGGGTATAT
>NW_007740128.1:20225-29910 GCF_000696425.1 Galeopterus variegatus | reverse complement strand
GGAAGGAAGGAGGGAGAAGGGGAGAAGTGGAGGGGAGAGGAGGGAGGGAAGGAGGGAGGGAGGGAGGGAAGGAGGGAGGAAAGAAGGAAGAGACCACAGAAGAGAACAAACTGAAGGATACTGGAGGTAGTGTGGAGGGAGGGAGGTTGTTTGGGGAGTGGTAGGTTGGGCAGAGAGCACAAAGAAAAATCACAATTTGTAATAATGAAGAGTCTAATAATAAAAATAAAGGAAAAAAAAACAGATTCATCTCCTAGGGAGTTATAGAGCTGTATCTATGAGCCAGTCACAACCCAAATGAATACACCCCCCTACCCCACACACACACACACTTTAATTCTCACACACAAAAAAAATCCCTTATGTTAAATATTGTGTAGATGAAAATACTGAGGTTCATAGAGGTCAAATAGTTTAATCAAGGTTATATAGTTAGTAAGTTGCTAAACCAAGACTGGAATCCATGTCTACTAATTTCATATTCCACTCCCTTTCTACTACACATCATAAAAAAATACAATACGATACAATACAATAAAATAGAAGGAACTTTGCACATGTAATTAAGTTAAAAATGTTGTGGTGGAAAAATTCCTCTGGATTATCTGGGTATGTCCAGTGCAATCACGTGGTTCCTATAGGAGGAAGGCAAAATGTTCTGAAGGAGAGACAGAGAAAGGTAATGCAAGAAACAAAGCAAAGACCAGAAGAAAAGATGCTATGTTGCTGCCATTGAAAATGGAAAAAGTCATCAAGGAATGTGGATAGTCTGTCAAACCTGTAACTGGAAAGAAAACAGATTCCCTGGAAAGAATGCAGGCCACCAAGCATTTCATTTTAACCCAGTAAAAATGAGTTTGGGTTTCTGACCTCTAGGACTATTATTTAATAAATCCACGATTTTCCAGTGAATAAATTTTAAGCCAAAAAGTTTGTGGCGATTTGTTATATGATTTGTAGAAACCTAATGCTTGTTTTTCTTTTTCTAAAACAAACAAATAAAAAAAACAGTATAACACTATTTTTTAGAGCAATTTAAGTTCACAGAAAAATTGAGAGGTTGAGAGGAAGGTACATAGATACTTCGTATATTTTTTTGATCTCATTCTATGGGTTTCAACAAATGTATAATCACATATATCCATCTTTTTAGTACCACACAGAGTAGTTCCACTGCCCTAAAAATCTTCTATGCCTCACCTATTTATCACTTTCTCTGCATAACCTCTGGCAATGACTGATTTTTTTCACTTCTCCAGTTTGCCTTTTCTAGAATGTCACATATTTGCCATCATATAGTATATAGCACTTTCAGGTTGTCTTCTGTCACTTAGTGATATGCATTTAATTTTCTTCTAGGTCTTTTTATAGCTCAACAGCTCATTTGGTTTTAGCATTGAATAATATTCTATTGTGTTGATGTACCACAGTTTATTTATCCATACTAAAGGACATCTTCGTTGCTTCCAAGTTTTGGTAATTATGAATAAAACTTCTATAAACCTCTGTGGGCAGGTTTTTGAGTGATCATGTTTTCTTCTCCTTTGGATAAATACTAAGGAGCACAATTGCTGGATCTTATAATAAGAGTTTGTTTACATAAGATGATGTTACTACCAAACTGTCTTACAAAATGGCTGAAACGTTTCACATTCCCACTAGCAATGATGGGAATTCCTATTGCTCCACATCCTTGCTAACATTTGGTATTGTCAGTTGTTTGGATTTTGGTCATTCTAATGGGTGTGTGGATGTATAATGGCTGAAACGTTTCACATTCCCACTAGCAATGATGGGAATTCCTATTGCTCCACATCCTCGCTAACATTTGGTATTGTCAGTTGTTTGGATTTTGGTCATTCTAATGGGTGTGTGGATGTACTTAATTTTTGTTTAAATTTGAAATTCCCTGGTAACATATAATGCTGATCATATCATATTCTTACTTGCCATCTGTATTTATTTCTTGATGAGGATGAGGCATCTAATCAGGGCTTTTGCCATTTTTTAATGAGGATGTTAGTTTTCTTATGGCTAAGATTTAAGAATTATTTTTATATTTTGTATTACAGCATTTTATCAAATGTGTCTTTTGCAAATATTTTCTCCTAGTAGGTGGCTTGGTTTTTCATTCTCTTGAGAGTGTCATTTTTGCAGAACAAAAATTTGTTTAATTTTAATGATGTCAAGTTTATCAAGTCTTTCATGTATCATGTCTTTAGTGCCATAGTCATCACATTTCTCAAAGCACTGCTTTTGGTGCATCACACAAGTTGTGTTTTTATTTTCATTTTATTCAAAATATTTTTTACATTTGTTTTGAGATTTCTTCTTTGACATGTGTGTTACTTTATGTCTCTTATTTAATCCCAATGAATTTTGGGCCTTTCCACTTATCTTCCTGTTATTAATTTCTACTTTAAATCTAGCGTGATCTGAGAGCAGATATTGTATAATTTCATTTTTTAAAAATTTATCAAGTTGTGTTTTATAGCCCAGAACATGTTTATCTTGGTAGGTGTTCCACATGAGCTTGGGAAGAATGTGTATTGTACTGTTGTTGGATGAAGTAGTCTATAGACGCCAATGACTTGATGGTATTGTTGAGTTCAACTATATGCATAGTGATTTGCTGTCTGCTGGATCTGTCAATTTATAATAGAGGAGCGTTAATATCTCCAACTATTATAGTGGATTTATCTATTTCTCCTTGCACTTTTATCACTTTCTGCCTTACATAGTTTGATGCTCTATTGTTAGGCATGTGCATGTCAAGGATTATTTTGCCTTCCTATAGAGTTTACCCATTTATTATTATATAATTCCCCTCTCTATCAATAATAACATTCCTTGCTTTGAAGTCTACTCTGTCTGAAATTAATATAGTTACTCCCACTTACTTTATATTAGTAGTAGCATGGTATATCTTTGCACATTGCCATGCTTACTTTTATATAAAATATATAACTTGCAAATAAAGATTGTATATATTTAATATGCACAACATCACGACTTGATATACAATATTTAATGATTACTACAATCAAATTATTTCCATCTATGCTATACATTAGATCTTCAAAACGTATTCATCTTATAACTAAAAGATTGTACCCTATGACCACCATCTCCCCATTTCTCCCACTCTCAACCCCAGGAAACCACCCTTCTACTCTTTGTTTCTATCAGTTTGGCTTTTTGTAGATTATACATAAAAATGATATCAAAGTCCCAGCGCAATTGAGCACTTGAAGACCTCAACAGCCACAGGCAGCCCCCATCCAACAGACAGCAGGATAACCCAGGATAACCACCTCAGGAGCCGAGGAAAGTACCAGCTTCTGCCACAGGCACTGCTCCCACAAGGGTGGTCTGTCACAGACACCTCCACAGCAATGGTTGGCACTGCCACCATGCCACTCAACAGCATAGACAGAAGGAAAGTAACCAACAGAGCCTGGAGAAAGAGATAAGTGAGCATAGACCTGCAACCCAGTCACCCAACCAGGTGAAGTTATGCTGCCACACATGGTAGCACATCTGGGGGTGGGAGGTACATGATAGCCCATGTGGCTGCATTGATCCAGGAAGAGACACATACAAAACACCATGAGAGTGCAGATACCCAGGATACCCAAATAGAGTAAGGAGGAAAATTCCCAATCATCACCAGCCCATCCACCAACCAGGGAAGGAAAGGACCCAGAGGAGCCTCTGCCTGAAGGAAAGAGGAAAGAGAAACTCCATCTAGGGTCACCCATTGAAATGGACAAACTCCAGAATATGCCAGTGAACCCATCAAGGACCTAGGATGCTAGCCAGGGTGCCACTAAGACCATTGAGTCACCCAGACCATTCAAGAGAAACAACACACACAGACAATTCTCCCAAAAACTTGAGAGTTCACCCATATTCTTAATGAACCATCATAGGGTCACTAATCTTAACAATGAATCAATAAGTGCACCAGTGCCTAAGCCACAGAGACACTCACACTCAACTCCAAAACTAAGGACAAAGTACCCACACGGATACTACACTACTGCATTTACCTGGAACCAATACTGAAAGACCTTACTAAATGATCAATATGAAACACATCTATAGGAGTAAGTCTTTGTCCTCAAAGACTACTCCAGAGTAATATAAGAAACAACTATTGTACCTGAAGAACAGACATCCACATAGAGATACCAGAAATACAAAAAACAAGAAAATATAACACCACCAAAGAAATACAATAATTTTCAAGTACCAGACCCCATAGAGCAAGAAATCCTTGATGACTGAAAAGAAATACTGAGCAATAATTTTAAGAAAACTCAATGAGCAACATGGACACTCAGTTGGATGACACAACAAAATGAAAAAAGTACCTACAATATAAAAGAAATTTATAAAAAATCTTAATACCTAAAAAAGAATGTAGCAAAACTCTTGAAACTGAAGGATTCATCCAATGGAAAAAAAAACACAACTGAGAGCTTAAGCAGCAGGGTACAGCAATTAGAAGAAAGAATTTCAGATTTAGAAGATTAAAGGATCTATCTTGCAAGAAGACATAACACTCAAAAATATATAAGCACCCAACACCAGAGAACCCGGATATATAAAGAAAACACTTAAATAAAGAGATAGAACCCAGTATGACAAAATTCGTGACCTGAACACCCCTCTCTCAGCATTGGAGAGATCAGCTAGGCAACAGATCAACAGAGAAACAGGATTTAAACATCACTTTACACTAATTGGTCCTGGCAGATATCTACAGAACATTTCATCCAACAACTATGGAATGTACATTCTTCACATCAGCACACCAAACATTCTCCAGGATAGAACATATGCTAGGTCACAAATCAAGTCTCAACAAACTGAAAAAAAAAAAAATAGAAAACATTTCAAGCATCTTTTCAGACCACAACAGATTAAAACTAGAAATCAATAAAGAGCAAAACACTGGGAGCTATGAAAATAAATTGAAATTAAACAACATACTCCTAAATGACCTGTGGTTCCAAGAACAAATTAAACAGGAAATCAAAAATTTTCTTGAAGGTAATGAAAATAAAGACATATACAAAAGCCTTTGAGATACTTCAAAAGCAGTACTAAGAAGGGAATTAATTGAAATAAATGCTTACATCAAAAAATAGAAATATTTAAAACAATCAACCTAATACTACACCTCTAAGAACTAGAAAACAAGAAAAATCCAATGCCATAATTAGTAGCTAGAAAGAATAGTTAATATCAAAGCAGATCTAAATGAAATAGAGACCTCAAAAATGATACAAAAGATCAATGAAAAAACATTTTGGTGTTTTGATAAGATAACCAAAATAGACAAGCCATTACCTAGGCTAACTAAAAAGAGAAGAGAGAAGACCCAAATTACAACAATTACATCAATTTCACAATTAGTTGTGAAAAAGGAGACATCACAACTAATACCACAGAAATACAAAGAATAATTAGAAACTGTTATAAAAACTATACACTAACATTGAAAATGTGGAAGGAAGGTATACATTCCTGGACATATACAAACTACCAAGACTGAAACAAGAATAAATCAAACCAGTAAAGAACAATAGCAAGCAATGAGATTGAAGCAGTATCAACAGTTTCCTAACAAAGAAAAGCCCAGTATACTGATGACTTCACTGCTGAACTCTACCAAACATTTAAAGAGGAATTAATACCAATTCTTTTCAAACTCTTCCAAAAAATTGAAATAGAGGTCATTCTCCCAAGCTCATCCTATGAGACCACCATCACCCTGATACCAAAACCAGATGAAGATAAAACAAAAAAAGAAAACAACAGGCCAATATACTTGATGAACATACATGCAAAAGTCCTCAAGAAAATACTAGCAAACAGAATACAGCAACACGTTAAAAAAATTTTACACCATGGTCAAGTGGGATTCCATCCCAGGGAGGCAAGGAAGGCTCAATATGCACAAGTCAATAAATATGATACAGCACATCAACAAAATCAAGGACAAAAACCATATGATTATTTTAGTAGACACAGAAAATGCATTTGACAAAATTCAACATTGCTTCATGATAAAGACTCTCAGCATGTTAGGTATAGAAGGAAACAACCTCAACATGGTAAAAGCTGTAAACAACAAACCCACCACCAACATTGTGTCCTTAAGAACAGGAAAAAGATGAGGATGCCCACTCTCACCACTCCTGTTTAACATGGTATTGGAAATACTATCCAGAACAATCAGACAAGAGAAAAAATAAAGGACATTCAAATTGGAAAAGGTGAAGTGAAATTGTCCCTGTTTGCAGATGACATGATCCTGTAAATAGAAAAGCCTATAAGACACTACAAAAAAAAGAAAAAAAAAAAAAAAACTATTACAGCTGATAAGCAATTACAATAAATTTGCTGGATAAAAAATCAGCACACAAAAAGCAGTCGTGTTTTTATAGTACATTAACCGACTGGCAGAAAAATAAATCAAGAAAACAAGCCCAATTACAATAATCACCAAAAAAATAAAATACCTAGGAATCAATTTAACCAAGGAGGTAAAAGATCTCCACAATGTGAACAACAAATCACTGCTGAAAGAAATTAAAGGGGACACAAAAAAATGGAAAGACATTCCATGCTCTTGGATTGGAAGAATTAACTCTGTGAAAATGTCCGTACCGCCCAAAGCAATGCACAGATTCAATGCAATCCCCATCAAAATACCGATGATATTCTTTACAGGAAGAGAAAAAACAATCCTAACATTCATAGGGAATAACAAAAGACCCTGACTCAACCCACATACTTACAGCCAACTGATCTTTGACAAAGGCAATAGGGAACATACATTAGGGAAAGACTGCTTCTTCAATAAATGGTTCTGGGACAACTGAACATCCACATGTAGAAGAATGAAACTAGACCTGTACCTCTTGTCATATACCAAAATCAACTAAAAATGGATTAAAGACTTAAATTATAAGACCAGAAATGATAAAATTCCTAAATGAAAGCATAGGGGAAACACTTCAGGAAATAGGACTGGGCAAAGCCTTTATGAATAAGACCCAAAAGCACAGGCAACAAAATAAAAAAATAAATAAATGAGATTATATCAAACTAAAAAGCTTCTGCACAGCAAAAGAAACAAGTAAAGAACAAAAAGACAACCTCAGAATGGGAGAAAATATTTGCAAAAAAGGTATAACTATCAAGAATACATAAGGAACTCAAACACTTTAACAGTAAAAAAACAGGTAACCCAATTAAAAAAAAAAAAAAAAAAAAAAAAAAAAACACATGGGATTATACCAAACTAAAAATCTTCTGCACAGGAAAAGAAATAATTCACATAGCGAAAAGACAATGTATTAGAATGGGAGAAAATATTTGAAAACTATGCATCCAATGAAAGATTAATTTCCAGAATATGAAAGGAACTCAAACAACTTAACAGTAAAAATAACAAATAACCCAATAAAAAAAATGAGCAAAGGAGATTATTAGGAATTTCTCAAAGGAATATATACAAATGGCCAAAAGACGTGAAAAAATACTCAAAATCACTAACCATCAGGAAAGTGCAAACCAAAACCACATTGAGATATCTCTCATCTCAGTGAGACTGTCTATTATTGAAAGGACAGAGAATAACAAATGCTGGTGAGGATGCAGAAAAAAAGAGAACCCTCCTGCACTGTTGGTAGGGCTGTAAATTAGTGCAGTCATTAAGGAATACAGTATGGAGGTTCCTCCTATAACTACAGATAGAACTGCCATAAGATCCAACAATCCCCCTTCTGGGTATATACCCAAAGGATTGGAAATCATCATGTCAAAGGGATACCTGCACTCTCTGTTTATCACAGCACTATTTAAAATAGCTATGAGGTAGAACCAACCTAAATGTCCATCAACAGATGACTGGATAAGACAATATGGGACACTACTCTGCCATAAAAAAGAGTGAAATACTGCCATTCACAGCAACATGGATGAACTTACAGAAAATTATTTTAAGTGAATTAAGCCACACATAGCAAGAGAAATTCTGCTTGCCCTCACTCATAATTGTGAGTGATACAACAATCACAATAATATGTTGATCTTTCAGAAGGAGAAGACAGAACTTAGGCCACCCGAGGTGGGAAGGCAGGGAGAGGGAGGAGGTTAGCTAGAAATTGATAAAGGGCCACAAAAAACGATTACATTGTGTAATGTTGAATATACTAATTGTCTTCATGTGAGTATATTCAATATGATATGTTATTCAATGTTTTGTCCCACGGACATGTACAATCAATTATATATCAGTAAATTTTTAAAAAGTCGTATCCTATAGTATTTGTCTTTCTGTGTCTGACTTATTTTACTTAGTATAATATTCTCCATGTTCCTCTATGTTGTCAGAAATGGTAGAATTTTCATGTTTTTTAATGGCTGAATAACATTCCATTGTATGTATATGTTGGTGTGCATATATACACTCTATATATGTATATGTATAACAATTTCTTTATGCATCCATCAACAGGCACTTAGGCCATTTCCATATCTTTGCTACTGTGAATAATGTTGCAGTGAACACTGGGATATATCTCTCAAAATACTCGCATCATCCCTTTGGACATATATCCAGAAGTGACATTGCTGGATAATGGGGTAGCTCTACTTTTAATTTTTTGAAGAACATTCATACTGTTTTCCACAATGGCTGTACAAATTTACATTACCAGCAACAATGTATAAGGGTTGTCTTTCTTCTACGCCCTATCCCTTGTCTTTTTGTTAACAGCCATCTTAACTTTTAATCTAGATGTGTCTTTATATTTAAAGGGATTTTCTTGATGATATATAGTTGTGTCATGTTTTTTATTCTACTCTTTTTTTTTAATTGGTGCATTGAAATCATCGGTGTTCAAAGTGACTATTGACATAGTTGGATTAATATCTACCATATTTATCTATTGTGCTTGTTACTGTTTTCTATTTGTTGCCCTTGTTCTTTGTTTCTTTTTTTTTTTCCAGTCTTTGTTGGCCCTTTTTAAAAACTTGAGCTTTTTATATTATGCCATTTTCCCCCCTTTCTTAGCATACCTGTTGTACCTTTTTTTTTTCCTTCTTTTTAGTGATTGGCCTAAAGTTTGCAATAAACATTTACAACTAATTTAAGTGTACTTTCAAATAACACTGTACCACTTAGCAGGTAATTTGCATACCTCATGACAACATAATCCCAATTTTTCCCTCCTATTCTTTGTATTATTGCTGTCATTCATTTATATATAAGCAAATATAATTGTATTTGTATCTATATATATCTATATACATGCATAACATATACATAAGTATACATAATCAAATACATTATTGTGAATAAACTATTATCTGTTAGATCAATTAAGAATAAAAAAAGTTTTTATTTTATCTTCACTTATTTCTTTTTGGTTGTTCTTCCTTTCTTTATGTAGAACCAAGTTTCTAATCTATATTATTTTCTTCTCTCTAATGAACTTCTTTTAACATTACTTGAAAGGCAGGTCTATTGCAAACAAATTTCCTCAACGTTTGCTTGTCATGGAAAGTATGTCTTCTCCATTTTGGTAGAGTAATTTCATAGGCTAGAGAATTCTGGCTTCTTGACTTTCTCTCTCTCTCTCTCTCTCTCTCTCTCTCTCTCTCT
>NW_007740128.1:17816-19650 GCF_000696425.1 Galeopterus variegatus | reverse complement strand
TTCTTATTTTTGCTCCTCTATACGTAAGGTAGAGGGTTTTTTTCCCCCGCTCTGGATTCTTGTAAATTTTCTTCTTTACCTTTGATATTTTTGTAGCTTGACAATAATATTCCTTGGTGTAGTTTTTTGTTTGCTTGTTTGTTTTGTTTTGTTTTGTTTTTATCTTACTTGGTGTTCTCTGAGATGCCTGGATCTGTCGTTTGGTATCTGACATTAATTTGGAAAAGTTCTGTCATTATTGTTTCAAATTTTCTTCTGTTTCTTTTTCTCTTTTTTCTCTTTCTGTTGGTCCCTTTATGTGTATGTTACACCATTTGTAGCTATAACACAGTTCTTGAATATTCTGTTGTGTTTTTTTTTTCAGTCCTTGTTTTCTGTGCTTTTCAGTTTTAGAGATTAATATTGATATATATTCAGACTCAGAGATCTTTCCCTAGCCATGTTCAATCTACTAATAAGCTCATGAAAGGCATTCTTAATTTCTGTTGCAGTGTGTTTGATCTCTAGCATTTCTTTTCAGTTCTCTCTTAGACTTTTCATCTTTCTGCTAACATTGCCCATCTATTTTTGCATGGATCTACTTTATCCATTAGAGCCCTTACCCTGTTAATCATAGGTGTTTTACATTTCCTGTCTGATAATTACTGCATCCCTGTCAATTCTGGTGCTGATGCTTGTACTGTTGCTTCAGGTTGTGTTTTTTAACCTTTCAGCACTCATTATAATTTTTTATTGATAAGTTGATGTGACATTGTGGGTAAAAAAGAACTGCTGTAATATGACTTTCATAATATCCTGGTTAGGTGTGTGGGGAAGGGAAGCATTCTATATTCCTGTGATTATGTCTCATTCTCTTAGTGATTCTTTGCCTCTGAACTGTGAACTTCACAAATGTTTCTCAGGGTTTTTGTTTTTTTTTCCTCCCCTCTTTGGTGAGACAGAATGGCCTTAATGAGATAGAGTTGGGTATTTCTCTTTTCCCACATGAAAGGATAGAGCTGGCTGGAGATTAGTATTTCCCTACTCTGTGATCATGTATTCTCTGATAAAATCCAGAAGATTAGGCTTTGGTTAACCAGTTAATTTCTCTTGAGTGTAGTCCTTCTTAAGAAGAACAGAGTATTCCTGAATATTTCAAAATGGCTCTTTTTCTTTCACCCAGCTGGAAGTATGAGGGAATTTTCCTCTGATATTTACTATCAGAACCTGGTCAGGCTACTGGAGGCAAAACTCAGAAAAGTGTGGGCTCCCCCTATGATTGCATCCCTTGGAGACTTTGACTCTCAAACTTCTTCATACTCCAGTCTTTCATCAATTACAGTTTGGGATTTCATACCCAGGCATTAGTTCTTGCAGAGGTTTCTGTCCTGATATGTTACAATTCTCTGTATCCTACTGTCTGTCTCTCCAATTTGGGGAAAGTAGTTTGCCTTGTGAACTCACATCTCATGGATCTCAGAAGAGATGTTATTTTTTTTTTAGTTTGTTCAGATTTTCACTTGTTGTTAGGATAGAATTGTGACTTCCAAGGTCCTTACATACAGAACTGAAAATTTGAAGGACTAGTATGTATTTTAGTACAAGTAAACATCACATTCTTTTTTCCAAATTCATCAAATTAGTGAATGAGATTTACTTAGAAAAATTATTTTTTTTGTAAAAAAGCAAGCAGACAATATAAAGAGTTAATGTATTATTCAAATAGTCACAAATAAAAAGGTATTCAGGTATATCTCAGACAAACATATAAAAGACCTCTGTGGGAAAAATGTTAAAATATAACGAACAACAGAGCAGGTAATCTGAATAAATTTAGAGGTTTCATTGGACAACA
>NW_007740128.1:16335-17412 GCF_000696425.1 Galeopterus variegatus | reverse complement strand
TATAAATCTATGCAATACCAGTAACGTTTTTAGTTGGATTATCTTAAGAATTTAATATTATCTCTAAGATATATATGGAGTAATTGTAGACCGCAAAAGCTAACTATGGAGAAGAAAAAAAATAGTGGAGTTTTTTTGTGCAGATATTAGTACATTTTAAAACAAAATAACAGAGGTAATGGTATAAGAACAGGTTATATGGGTAATATGGATTGAATTGTGTCCCTCAAGTTTTATGTATTAGAAACTTGAACCCCATTGTTACTTGTGTGAAATTCTATTATGGTAATTGAAAGATGGAGCCTTGAAGAGGTGATGAAATTCTCAGGACAATGCCCTAATGAGTGGGTTAATAATGGTTGTCACAGGAGTGGTTCTGAGGGTTTTAAAAGGACAGCATGTGACAGTCTTTCTCTCTCTGCTATGCCATTTTCTGCTATGTGAGACCCTGCTTCGCTATAAAGCCACCACCAAAAAGACCCTCACCAGAAGTGTTCCCTGGACTTTGGACTTCCCAGACTGCAAAACTATAAGTGATAGATTTTGTTTTCTTTATAAATTACCCAGTTGCAGGTGAGCTAATACAATGGGTCAATGGAAGAAAGAGGGAGACTATTGAGAAATCCACCTGCATTAGAATTTAAATAACAATAATGTTGGTAGAAAAATACATAAGAAAACTGATGTATAATAGAAGATTTATAAAAATATGTTTATTACACAGAGGAAAATAAAATTAAATCCAACTTAAACAAAACACATATTTACATACAGCATATAAAGTTAAAACCAAAATGGATCAAAAATTTGAGTGAGAAAAAGAACATTAAAAAGTAAATGGGAAAAAATGGCATTATATTTTAAAAATCAATTTACTGAGATAAAATTTAACATAAAATAAAACACACCCTTCTTATGTTGATGAGTTTGACATATGTATACAACTTACATAACTACCAACATGATTAAGGTTGTGTTAACATTTCCATCAACTCAAACATATCTTCCTTGTCCTTCTTCCATTCAATACTCTTCTACTCATGTCCCAAGACAATTCTTGATGTGCTTTCTGTCATT
>NW_007740128.1:11108-15553 GCF_000696425.1 Galeopterus variegatus | reverse complement strand
CTTCCATTCAATACTCTTCTACTCATGTCCCAAGACAATTCTTGATGTGCTTTCTGTCATTCTATGTTAATTCATCTTTTCTAAAGCTTTATATGAATGGAAATATAGGGTTTGCTATTAAATGTTTAATATTGCTCACTCAGAATAACAGTATTGAGATTTATCTATGTGCTTTTGAGTATCAGAATATCATTTATTTGTATTGCTGAGTACTATCCTATATGGATATACCAAAATTTGGTTATCCATCCAATAATATTTCATTTGGATTTTTGTTTGTTTGTTTTTTGGTAACTTTGTATAAATATTCCACGGACACTAATATGCAACTCTTTGTGTGGACATACTGCTTTTTTATTTATCTTATTTAAATACACAAGAATGAAATTGCTGGATCATATACATGATGTTATATTATTCAACAGAATATGAAAATATTTTCTAAGGTGATTTTATATTTCTTAATATTTTTCATTGTCAATCTTTCATGTTAGCTATGTTAGTGGGAACATGGCAGTAGCATTGTGCATTAATTTCCACTTCTGGAATAAACTACATTTGGTCATGCTGGATTATCATTTATTGTATTGCTAGCTTATATTTGCTAACATTTTGTTAATTGTTTTTATTTTACCTCTTTATTTATTTATTTATTATTTATTTATTTTTGGCAGCTGGTTGGTTTAGGGATACTAATCCTTGACCTTGCTGTTACCATTGTTAAATGTTTTTTAAAAACTATATGTTCATGATGGGTATTGTCTTGAGTTTTGTTTATTTTTTTGTTGTGTATCTTTTTTTTTTTCCTTGTTTTTGTTTTTGTTGGGTTTTAAATTTAGGGAAATGTTGACCTCATAAAATAAGTTAATATTTTTTCATCCTTTATTTTCTCAATTATTTATTATAAAATTATAATTGTTAGCTAAAATACATTGGTATAATTTACTAATAAAACTGTCTCATTCTGAATTTTTCTTTGTATTTTTTTTCACTTCAAAAACATTTTCTTTAATGTATATAAGGCTATTCAGGTTACACATTTCTGCTTGCGAAAACTTTGAAGTTGTGTTTTTCAAGAATGTTATCCATTTGAATTGTGTTTATCAAATTTGTGAGCATAATATTCTTAATAATATTCCTTTATTATCATTGCAGTATTTGTAAGACTGGTAGAGATATCTCCTCTTTCATTTCTAATATTGGTGATTTGTATCTTCTTTTTTTCTCAATCAGTCTGGCTAGAGATTTATTAATTTTATTGATATTTTTAAAGAACCAGCTTTTGAGCCATTTATTTCCTTCATTGTATGTTTCCTACTTTTACTGATTTCTGCGTGTATCTTTAAAACTTCCCTAATTATACTTTGATTTTAATTTGACTCTCTTTTAATGGTTTCTTAAGGTACAAGTTTAGATCATTGTTGTATTTCTAAGATATTTTCAAATAAAAGTATTTAAAACTATAAGTTTCCTTTTAATCACTTCTTCAGCATCATTGTGGAAAAATATTGTTTTTCTTTGCTTTGATTTTGTTTCAGTTATATATACTTTTAAAATTTATTTGTTATACTGCCGAATATAAAATTTCTTGATACATTTCCCCCATGATCTTGATCTTTTTATTGTGATTGTAGTCTTCCATAAATGTTAATTAGATTGATTTGGTGGGTATTGTAATTTAAATCTACTTTTCCATAATAATTTTAATTGGAATTTAATTGTACCTAAAAGTAATAAGGTAATTTAAACTAATTGTAAATGTGAATTAATTGTATATTTAAATTACCTCATTAATTTTAATTTGCTTAATTATTATGCCATTTTCTGAGAAATAAATACAGAATTCTCCAAATATAATTGCAAATTTGCCTCTTTCTCATTTCTGTTTGGTCAGTACATGTTTCTTGTGTTTGTAATTGGCCTATGGTTGTGTGTATATACATTTGGATTGTGTAATTTTTATTAATTGTTTATCTTATTATTAAAAATATATTTATTTTTCTTGGTAATATTTCTTCTCCTGATAATATTTTTTCTCCTGAAGTCTACTCTATAATATTAAAATATCGACTTTAGCTTTTTTTTATGATGAGGCATTGTATAGCATATCTTTTTGCATTCTTTTATTTTGAACATGTGGAAGACTAAATAATGGCCACCCAAAGATGTTCCATGTCCTAATATCTGAAACCTTTAAATACGATACCTTACATTGTAAAGGGAACTTTGCACATGTTATTAAATTAAGGATCTCAAAACTGAGAGATTATCCTGGATTGTCTGGGTCCATCTAATGTAATCACAAAACTCCTTATAAGAAGGACACAGACCAAATTCAGAAAAAGAGATTTGATGTTGGAACCAGATATTGGAGTTATGTGCTGTGTAGAGAGATGAAGGGACAATGGACAAGGATTGCTGGTGAACTCTAGCAGCTGGATACAGAAAAGGTAGAGAAAGACATCATAAAGAAAAATTCGGGCCGGCCCGGTGGCTCACTGCTACAGTGCACCACTTGGGAGCACGGTGGTGCTCCCGCCAAGGGTTCGGATCCCACATACAGACCGGTTCCCGCTCACTGGCTGAGCGAGGTGTGGGAGCAACACCGAGGGTTGCGATCCCGTTGCCGGTCCCAGTCCGGTATGGGCGCAACACTGAGGGTTGCAATCCGTTACCGGACACGAAAAAAGACAAAAAGGGGAAAAAAAAGAAATAATTCAAAATAAAATCACAAAGCAAAATAAAAGGAAATGTTTGATGGTGTATTAGTCCATTTTTGCGTTGCTATAACATAATAATTGAAACTGGGTAACTTATAAATAAAAGACGTATATTTGGCTCATGATTCTGGGACAGCTGCATCTGGGGTGGGCTTTAGGCTAGTTCTACTCATGGTGGGAAGTGGCAGGCAGCTGGTGAGTACAAGCAGATCACATAGGGACAGGAAGCAAGGGGGGAAGGTGCCAGGGTCCTATAAACAACCAGCTCTCACGTGAACTAATAAAGGGAGAACTCACTAACTACCCTTACCCCCCAGGGAGAGCATTAATCCTTTCATGAGGGATCTGCCCCCATGACTCAAACAGCTCCCAACACTGCCACGTTGGGGATTTTTGTGAGTTTGGGGGGACCAACATATCCAAACTTTATCAGATAGCATTACCGTTAATACTTTCCTTCAGTGGTTTGCTGTTGTTAGTTCAAATTATGTACTATTATTCAATCAGGTTTGCATATTAAAAACAGTTCAGGAGAATATATTTTTATTTCTGTAGGTACATTTTTATTTCTGTCTATGTAGAGACAGCATCTAAATATATAACAAACTCCTACAACCCAAAAAGAAAAAGGAAAAAACACCAGTGGGGAAAAAAAAGGTGAATAGAAGTTGAAAACTTCAGATATAGAAAGAAATAAGAAAAATGTTAAAGAGCATATAAGGAAGAACACATAATCAATGTTAGCAGAGAGATTAAACTTAAAAAAGCAAAACACTATTATGCCTTAAAACACTATTATGAACTTTAGGAAACATGCATTTTGGAATTGTATACTGGTGTCTTCATTCTGGAGAGCAACCTGGCATCGATTAATTAATCTAAGTATTCCGTGTTGCATATGTATTCCGAAGAATTTTTCACAAGCATCCGTAAGTATACAGGTACAAGGATATATACACAGTTTGGTTCTGCTGTGAGGATGGGGAATTTTGAATGCATATATCTTGGACACACATCATGGAATCTTAGTCAGCAATTAGAATACTGTCAGTGATTATAATACATACTACATGTACACGTTGGAAAATAGGTGGATCTTATGAACAAAATCTGGAATGTTAAAGTAAGAAACAGAATAAGGCACAAAACATTTAAATTAAAATACATATATATTTAATAACATAAATTTTAAAGTGAGCTATAAAAAATAAATGTATACTGAATAGCATTAGAATAATTTAAGATGAGATGGTAGACAGCAATATACATCAAACGGTATTAAAAACAACATTTCCCCATCTTAATATTCATGGATGACCACTTGACATAGCCTTAACCGGTGATGAAAGTCATGGGGAAAGCTTCTTAAAAGGAGACACAGTAAAGTATCGCATACTTTCTGCTGTTTGGCACTCTCCTTATCACCAGGCAGAGTGTAGATAAAATGCCTGGAGTTTTAGCAGGGACTTTTTTTTTTTCCCCTGAAAGAATAATAAAGAAAATTGCAGAGACATTTGGTATCTTTATGCAACTCAACTAAAATAACTGCCAACCTCCAGAAATCTTATCGCTTGTTAATTGTAGCAAACACGATTGTTTCTGAAAAACAAGCGCGGGCAGATTGAGAAGCTTCTTGTAAAGGCTGAGCCCAGGATCAGGGTATGGGGAATTGCTGCTATTTTCATTACACCAAAGTGAAAGTGTGCAGCCGTGGAAAGAGCATGA
>NW_007740128.1:6619-9921 GCF_000696425.1 Galeopterus variegatus | reverse complement strand
GCTGAATATTGAATATTGAATTACTCTGCCAGTCCCTTCCCTACCTTCTTATCTTACTGCCACCATTTCTTCACCCATCCCCCAAAAGAAATAGAAGAGAACCACAACCTTTTTTTTTTTTTCTCGTGTGTGTGTGTGTGTGTGTGTGTGTGTGTGTGTGTGTGTGTGTGACCGGTAAGGGGATCACAACCCTTGGCTTGGTGTCATCTACACTGCACTCAGCCAGTGAGCGCACCGGTCATCCCTATATAGGATCCGAACCTGCGGCCTCGACGCTCCCAATGCTGCTGCGCTCCCAGCCGCACTCTCCCGGGTGAGCCACAGGTTTGGCCCAGAAACACACCTTTTAACACCATACCTTGACAAATGAGGGCTCGTCTTCAAGGAAAACACATATTCTAAAATGAATTAGAACTGCTATATACGGGGCTTTGAACCCTTAGACAAAGATGCCCAATTGCTAGAATTTCATAGTCCTCTGACTAAAGATGAAATCTCTGCTTTTGACTTTGAAACAAATATTTCTAGCTTTAGACATGACACAGATTCCAAGAAATTGTAGTAAAAATTTTCACTTATGGGAGTGTCATGAGGGAAAAAGCATAGTTTCATGAATAGAGTAGTATAAGTACAAATAAGTAGTTATCCTAAAAATAAATAAAATCAATACCACTTCAAAAGTCTTTATTTGCTTATAGTTAAAAAAATTAATTATGTTTTACTGTGAAATATATAAAATATCTCTATACACTAGAAGTTATAACAATAAAAGGAAAAACGACGAATTTAATATGCATGATTAAAAAAAATTACCACTAGCAGAGTGCTGCTTCAGGTAATGGTAAACTAGCTCATTTCAGATTAATCCTTCTGCAAATAAAAGTTATAAATCTGAACAAAACATTAAAATCAATCCCATGAAGGCACTGGAAAGTTGCCAAATGCAGGCAGAAACCAGAAGGCAGACGATGCTNTGGATTCATATTTATATGACCAACTACACTTAGTAAATATTTAATTATTTACTTTTCTTTTCAGATGAATAGGCTACTGATACCCCAAGCTTCTGGTCAGAAAAAGACTCAGACCTTCTGATAGGGAATTGACCAGTGGTTCTCTCTTCTTCACCATCAAGTTTTCATATTGTGATTTTTCTCCCATGAATTCCAAGTTTCAAAAATGTTACCTACTAAATATATTTACTTAGCGATTTCTAAGTATTTGTTTTAGTTTCACATGAAATATATAATATTATAAGATAATAGTATATGCACACTGTAATATTATATATACACTTAGTAAATATCATGTACATGTTCCCAGTAAAGCTTCTTATCAGCATTTGGTTGAAAGAAATATCAATAATTTAGATGGAGCCTTCATGGTCCAGACTCTTCTTCAATAATTTAGATGGAGCCTTCATGGTCCAGAAGAGAAAAGAGGAAAAATTGTTAGCAAATGTGTAAATAGTTTTACAGTACAATTTTTAATGAAAATCCACCAAAGTGTACTCAGTCATTAGCATTACCTTTCTGCTATTATTACAAGAAAAGAAGGTGAGGGGTTTAAACAAACATAATGCCCAAAAGGGATTGGTTTTCCATATGATTTTCATAAGTCATACGCACCCTAAATTATGGTATGATGGGTAAGGTCATTACATCGTTCTTCCTTGAACCCAGCTCACTGGCCTCCCCAACCACATTCCCTCCACACTCGATGCTTAGCTNGTTAACAAGAGGGTCATGAGATGTAATATAACAGGATTATATATAAAACATTATGATTTGGATTTTAAAAAGCAACTCTACAGGAATTTAACAGGATTTATTTTAAAAGTTTTATATAAAACATCAACATTTTTATTGACCACAACATCGGTTTTAAACAACAAAATAATGCACAAGAAGGTAGCGAGTTCAAGATGGCTAACACAACTTTTATGTGTTTCTCTTTGCTCTAAGGATCCTATAAAACGATAATAGAATAAACACATAAAAACAAATGAGACAGCAGATTGTGTGTGCATGAGAAATTTCTATTTATAGATAGAATAGGTCCAAGAAGCCAGAGTTCAGTACCCACAAGTGATAATTACGAGAGAGGGAAGAGCCTCTCTGGGTCTGCCTAGCAGAGTCATAAAAATGGTAGCATAAAGAGAAGGAGAGAATGGTAGTGTAACAGGGGCTTGTTTGAATGGCTGAATATTGAATATTGAATTACTCTGCCAGTCCCTTCCCTACCTTCTTATCTTACTGCCGCCATTTCTTCACCCATCCCCCAAAAGAAATAGAAGAGAACCACAACCTTTTTTTTTTTTCTCGTGTGTGTGTGTGTGTGTGTGTGTGTGTGTGTGACCGGTAAGGGGATCGTAACCCTTGGCTTGGTGTCGTCTACACTGCACTCAGCCAGTGAGAGCACCGGTCATCCCTATATAGGATCTGAACCTGCAGCCTTGATGCTCCCAGTGCTGCTGCGCTCCCAGCGCTGCACTCTCCCGAGTGAGCCACGGGTTCGGCCCAGAAACACAACCTTTTAACACCATACCTTGACAAATGAGGGCTCATCTTCAAGGAAAACACATATTCTAAAATGAATTAGAACTGCTATATACGGGGCTTTGAACCCTTAGACAAAGATGCCCAATTGCTAGAATTTCATAGTCCTCTGACTAAAGATGAAATCTCTGCTTTTGACTTTGAAACAAATATTTCTAGCTTCAGACATGACACAGTTTCCAAGAAATTGTAGTAAAAATTTTCACTTATGGGAGTGTCATGAAGGAAAAAGCATAGTTTCATGAATAGAGTAGTATAAGTACAAATAAGTAGTTATCCTAAAAATAAATAAAATCAATACCACTTCAAAAGTCTTTATTTGCTTATAGTTAAAAAAATTAATTATGTTTTACTGTGAAATATATAAAATATCTCTATACACTAGAAGTTATAACAATAAAAGGAAAAACGACGAATTTAATATGCATGATTAAAAAAAAAATTACCACTAGCAGAGTGCTGCTTCAGGTAATGGTAAACTAGCTCATTTCAGATTAATCCTTCTGCAAATAAAAGTTATAAATCTGAACAAAACATTAAAATCAATCCCATGAAGGCACTGGAAAGTTGCCAAATGCAGGCAGAAACCAGAAGGCAGACGATGCTTGAATGACACAAGCAATGTAATGACTGCAGATTGTGCTTAGTGATTTCTCTCTGGGAGGTACTCTCCAGACTGTCTGGTGTGAGTTAGCATGAAATTATGTAGACATACCTGCTCTATGAACTGGAGGATAATGTCAG
>NW_007740128.1:0-6206 GCF_000696425.1 Galeopterus variegatus | reverse complement strand
CAAGAAAAGAAGGTGAGGGGTTTAAACAAACATAATGCCCAATAGGGATTGGTTTTCCAATGATTTTCATAAGTCATACGCACCCTAAATTATGGTATGATGGGTAAGGTCATTACATCGTTCTTCCTTGAACCCAGCTCACTGGCCTCCCCAACCACATTCCCTCCACACTCGATGCTTAGCTTTAGCACTGCACTAGGGACCCTATTTTAAAATTGCCTAGTTTATTTTCTCTCTCTCACTGAGCTGTGAGGTCTTCAGGGGCAGGGATTATGTTTTATTTACTGGCACAACAGCTAAAACATACTAGAACTTCAACAAAAAGTTATTGAATAAATAGCTAAATGATTGAACATTGCCTCTTACTTGGAACACTCCGTAGTCAGTGAGTTTCTATAAATTACAGAACACATAAAAGGTACGTTAAGCCATGAATATACATGCAGAAAAGCTTTCAATAAAGTAGAAAGCTGTTATTTCACATAAACACACAAAATATTTCCCTTAATAATTTAAAAATACACATTCTTGTTAAGTGCACATGGAATATTAAGCAAAATAGACCACAAGTATAGGAATAAAATGTCTCAATAATTTCAAAGATAGAAATATTACAAACTATATTCCCTGAAAATCATAATATTAAATTAATAATTATAATATTTGAATAGTTTAATGTCCAATAGTAAGTAAGAAATGTCAAAAATAATCATGTGTATTATTATAAAATATTTTAAATCAAATGATAAAATTACAAAATATAAATTTGTGAAGTGCAGTTATTAGAGGGAAATTTATAAACATAAATGCTTATGTGAGAAGAAAACAAAGCACATCTCTTCTATTGTAAGGAAAAAGGAAGTTTAGTAATTTAAATCCAAAGCAATTAAAATGAAGCAAATAATAAAGCTAAGAGCAAAAAATGAGAGAGAAAAAAAATGGAACGATAATTTTAAAATATATCAATGCAAAAAGTTTATCCTTTGAGAAGACAGACTAGAAAGATATTTTGAGAGGGACAGAGATATAGCAACAGAGATACAGAGAAAAATTATCAGTTTCAATATTGAAAAAAATTATACTAATACTGATCATCTTACAGATGATAAAAAGTAAAAGAATATTATAAAAAATTTGTCGAAATGTGAAAATTTCCTTGAAGAAACACAATTGAACACAGACGACACAAGAATAGCCCTATGTCAAAGAAATTAAATTTGTCATCAGAAATATTACCACAGAAAACAAACAAAAAAACCCTCAAGGGCCAGATGGCATCACTGTTGAGTTTTCTCATTCACAGAAGATATAATATTATACCATGTATTTCAGAAAATAGAGAAGAAAACTCTCAACTAATTTTATGAAGCCAGCACAACTCTTAAATGAAACCAGCACAACTCTTAAATGAAACCAGACCAACACTGTAACTAAACAAAATAATATGTCATGACCATAAATTTTAAATTTCTGAGAGAATAGTAAAATAAACCAGCAATGTATACAATGTAAAATAACTTACTACTATGTGGGGCTTATTCCAAAAACAAAAAATTCGCCTAACATTTTTAAATCAAATAGAATAATTCACCACATTAAGTACAAATGTGAAAAATATATAATCATCTCAATATATGCAGAAAAATCACTGGTTAAGTTTAATAATTGCCAATGATTAAAAACTCTCAGAAAACTAGAAATAGAGGGAAACTTCTGAGTATGATAAAAGACATCTACAAAACACCTACAGCTAATGAATGCCATAGTTAATATATTAAATTATTTCCCATAAGTTCAAGGATCAGGTGTCTATTCTCACCACATCAGTGTAGTTTTGCAATGCATATCCTAGCAATAAAGCAAGAAGAATAAATAAAATGCATGAAGTTTGAAAAGAAAGAAGACTATTTCCATTTACAGAAGATATGATTGTTTAAAGTGAGATTTTTAAGAAATTAACAAAGAACAAGAATGAAGAAATTAATTTACAAAGATTTCAGGATACATGGTCAAAAATCAATTTTATTTTTATATAAAACCAACAAAAATGGTAAAAAAAAAAAGTACCTTTAAAAAATCAAAAATATGCAATACATATGAATAAAATTTAATTATATAAAAGATTTGTACACTAAGAAGTACAAAACATAGCTAAGACAAATTTTGCAAAACTTAACTAAATGGAGAGATATATCATGTTAAAGACTTATCTAAATATCATTATTAAGAATTCAGTCCTCCATTACTAGATATGAAGATTCAATGCCTTCCAATTCATAATCACAATAGGTTACATATAGAATTTGACAAGCTGAAAGTGAAATGGAAGTGCAAAAGCAAACACAAAGTGTCTAGAAAAAACAAAAACAAAAAATGTGCACAGGCATACGTACAAAAACACAGACCTACAGAGAAAGAATGGCAAAGCAAATAGCACAAAATGTTGACTATTTTTACAGAATCTAGGTAAAGGATATACAGGAATTTCATGTGTTATTCTTGAAACTTTTCTCTAAGTTATACCAAAATAAAAATTACCAGGAGAAAAATAAATTGAGTCCAGCTCTGTTCTCTCCTTATGCCCATTCTCTCCAAAACACCCCTTTGGTTTTCTTTTCTTTCTTCTTTTCTTTTTTGTAAATAATCTAACTTACATTTTATTTTATTTTTTACTGCAACATACTTGATTGTACATACCTGTGGGGTACAGAGTTGAATATCAGTACCTGAATGCAATGTGATGCTCAAATCAGGATGATTACTATATTCAAAATTATACAATATAATCGTTTTTTTGTGGTCCTTTACCAACTCCTCCCTTACCCCAATCCTTTTACCACTTTCCCACCTCTGGTAACCTCAGTTCTGTTCTCTCCTTTTGAAAATTCAGTGTATTATTGTGATTACTGTATCTTTCTTTCTTTCTTTTTTTTTTTCTTTAATTTGCTTACTTTTTAGCTCCCACTTATGAGTGAGGACATGCAGTATTTCTCTTTCTGTGCTTGATTTATTTCACTTTTCATGATTTTCTCTAATTTAATCCATGTTCCTGCGAATGGCAGTGTTTCATTCTTTTTTAATGGCAGAGTAGTATTCCATTGGATAAATATACCACATTTTCCTTATCCAGTTGGCCATCAATGGACATTTATCTTGGTTCCAACTCTTGGCTGTTATAAATAGAGCTGTGATAAACACAGGAGTGCAGGTATCCCTTCGACATGACGATTTCCATTCCTTTGGGTACATACCCAGCAGTGGAGTTGCTAGATTGTATGGCAGTTCTATCTGTAGTTGTTTGAGGAAACTCCAAACCGTTTTCCACAATGGCTGCACCAAGTTACAGTCCCACCAACAGTGTGGGAGTGTTCCCCTTTCTCTACAGCCTAGGTAAAATTTGTTATTCTGTCTTTTTGATAATAGCCGTTTTAACTGCAGTGAGATGATATTTTAATGTGGTTTTGATTTTCATTTTCCTGATGCTAAGTGATGTTGAGCATTTTTTCATTTGTCTGTTGGCCATTTGCATTTTTTCATGTGTCTGTTGGCCGTCTATATATCTTCCATTGAGAAATGCCTATTCAACTCCTTTACCCATTTTTTAATTGGGTTACTTGTTTTTTTACTGTTGTTTCAGTTCCTTGCATATTTTGGATATTAGTTTTTTGACAGATGCATAACTTGCAAATATTTTCTTCCATTTGTAGGTTGTCTTTTCATTCTTTTGTTTCTTTTGTGTGCAGAAGCTTTTTAGTTTGGTATAATCCCATTCGTTTATTTTTCCTTTTGTTGCCTGTGCTTTGGGGGTCATAATTACAAAGCCTTTACCCCAGTACTGCTTCCTGAAGTGTTTCTCCTATGTTTTCTATTAGGAATTTTATAGTTTCAGATCTTATACTTAAGTCTTTAATCCATTTTGAGTTGATTTCAATATATGGCAAGAGTGCAGGTCCAGTTTCATTCTTATACATATGGATGTCCACTTTTCCCAGCAGCATTTATTGAAGAGGCTGTATTTTCCCCAATATATGTTCTCCGTGCCTTTGTCAAAGATGAGTTGGCTGTAAGTTTGTGGCTTAGTCTCTGGGTTCTCTATTCTGTTCCATTGGTCCAAGTCTCTGTTATTATGCCAGTATATATATTTATTTAAGGCATACATATAATACACCCTACATTATTTATTATTTTTATATATGTATATATACCCTAAATAATATAACCAATAAATTATTTTGTGATTATTTCTAGACTTAATAAAAGTGCTTTTATATTGTACTTTTGTCACTTAAAAATATGTTAATGTAATTGTTATAAGTTTTAGAAATAAAATGATGTCTCTATTCATGTTGATCTTGTGACTTATTTTCCTCATTTTTAAATATGAAAAAAAATTAAATCACATTTGCTTCTCTCCTTTGACATTTGGGTCTTTGCATCTTTCGTTATTATTAACAATGCTGCTATGAACTTTCTTGTTTTTAATATTGCCCTCATAAAAGATTTTTTATAGTTAATACACATTAGAATAATATTTGTGAATTCTAGAGTANTTAACAAAGAACAAGAATGAAGAAATTAATTTACAAAGATTTCAGGATACATGGTCAAAAAATCAATTTTATTTTTATATAAAACCAACAAAAATGGTAAAAAAAAAACTACCTTTAAAAAATCAAAAATATGGAATACATATGAATAAAATTTAATTATATAAAAGATTTGTACACTAAGAAGTACAAAACATATCTAAGACAAATTTTGCAAAACTTAACTAAATGGAGAGATACATCATATCCAAGGCATATTTAAATATCATCATTAAGAATTCAGTCCTCCATTACTAGATATGAAGATCCAATGCCTTCCAAATCATAATCACAATAGGTTACATATAGAATTTGACAAGCTGAAAGTGAAATGGAAGTGCAAAAGCAAACGCAAAGTGTCTAGAAAAAACAAAAACTAAAAATGAATGTTTGTGCACAGGCATACGTACATAAACACAGACCTACAGAGAAAGAATGGCAAAGCAAATAGCACAAAATGTTAACTATTTTTACAGAATCTAGGTAAAGGATATACAGGAATTTCATGTGTTATTCTTGAAACTTTTCTCTCAGTTTAAAATTATACCAAAATAAAAATTACCAGGAGAAGAATAAATTGAGTCTAGCTCTGTTCTCTCCTTATGCCCATTCTCTCCAAAACACTCCTTTGGTTTTCTTTTCTTTCTTCTTTTCTTTTTTGTAGATAATTTAAGTTACATTTTATTTTATTTTATTTTTTACTGCAACATAGTTGATTGTACATACCTGTGGGGTACAGAGTGGAATATCAATACCTGAATGCAATGTGATGCTCCAATCAGGATGATAACTATATTCAAAATTATACAATATAATCGTTTTTTGTGGCCCTTTACCAACTCCTCCCTTATCCCAATCCTTCTACCACTTTTCCACCTCTGGTAACCTCAGTTCTGTTCTCTCCTTTTGAAAATTCAGTGTATTATTGTGATTATTGTATGTTGCTTTCTTTCTTTTTTTTTTTTTCTTTAATTTGCTTACTTTTTAGCTCCCACTTATGAGTGAGGACATGCAGTATTTCTCTTTCTGTGCTTGATTTATTTCACTTTTCATGATTTTCTCTAATTTAATCCACGTTCTTGCTAATGGCAGTGTTTCATTCTTTTTTAATGGCAGAGTAGTATTCCATTGGATAAATATACCACATTTTCCTTATCCAGTTGGCCATCAATGGACATTTAGCTTGGTTCCAACTCTTGGCTATTATAAATAGAGCTGCGATAAACACAGGAGTGCAGGTATCCCTTTGACATGACGATTTCCATTCCTTTGGGTACATACCCAGCAGTGGAGTTGCTAGATTGTACGGCAGTTCTATCTGTAGCTGTTGTTTGAGGAAACTCCAAACCGTTTTCCACAATGGCTGCACCAACTTACAGTCCCACCAACAGTGTGGGAGTGTTCCCCTTTCTCTGCAGCCTAGGTAAAATTTGTTATTCTGTCTTTTTGATAATAGCCATTTTAACTGAGGTGAAATGATATTTTAATGTGGTTTTGATTTTCATTTCCCTGATGCTAAGTGATGTTGAGCATTTTTTCATGTGTCTGTTGGCCGTCTATATATCTTCCATTGAGAAATGCCTATTCAACTCCTTTACCCATTTTTTAATTGGGTTACTT
>NW_007740127.1:31173-31900 GCF_000696425.1 Galeopterus variegatus | reverse complement strand
TCACTCGGGAGGGTGTGGTGCTGATAACACCAAGGCCACAGGTTCGGATCCCATATAGGGAGGGCCAGTTAGCTCAATGGGTGAGCGTGGTGCTGACAACACCAAGGGTTAAGATCCCCTTACCGGTCATCTTTTAAAAAATTAAATAAATAAAAATAAAAATATTAAATACTGGGTTTTTGCGTGTATTTGTGTGTGTATGTGTGTGTGTGTGTGTTTATTGGATAAGCTAGACTTACTGAAATCTACTCCCTTGCCCCATTTTGCAAATCAACTTCATTTCATTTTGGAATACTTTTCATCTCTGAATGTTCCCTTGACAGATCTGACAAATGTTAAGTGCTGAATATTTGTGTCCATCCAAATTTATATGCTGAAGCCTAAATCCCCAAGGTGATGTTGTTAGGAGGTGGGGCCTTTGAAAGGTGATTAGGTCATGAGGGTGGAGTCCTCATGAACACGATTAGTGTGCTTATAGGAAATGAGAGCTTGCCTAGCAGTGAGGACACAGGAAGAGGGACCTCGCCAGACACCGCATCCACCATGGCTTGATCTTGGACTTCTAGCCTCCAGAACTGTCAGAATTAAATGCCTGTTGTTTATAAGCCTGCCAAGCTAAGGTGCTTTGTTACAGTAGCCCGAATACACTAAGACACCTGCCATTCCCATTTCTCCAGAGCGGTCTTTAAGTAAATCCTCCTCACCCCCAGGACTAAATTCCAAGACA
>NW_007740127.1:14988-30894 GCF_000696425.1 Galeopterus variegatus | reverse complement strand
CATTTCTCCAGAGCGGTCTTTAAGTAAATCCTCCTCACCCCCAGGACTAAATTCCAAGACAGAGTTATTTTAAATTAAGTGTGTAATATGTGCCTACTCTGGGCAGTACAACAGGAGGTCGTGTTTGTGTCTAGCCATAGCGCCTTTCGTGCAAGCTGTGATGTTCTGCATGGTCTGTGACAGCTTCTTATGGACCTACTGTGTGCTTTCACTCATGGTGTGCAAGTCCCGCAGGAGGCTGCGATGCTTTCTTTCTCTGTTTACTTATTTATACACTGTCTTATTCCAGAAAAGACCTAGGATAGTTCAAGCAAGATGATAAATGATAAAATAAAAACAAGTGAAGAGATTGGGATGCAGAGGGTTGGGAGGCTGAGATAAGTCTAGGAGTGAGATTAGTGCACAGGCAGGGGCAAAGGGAGCCTTCAGTCTGGTTCTGGGATTACTGACGTTTATGCTAAGAGGGGATACGAGCAGGTGTAGTATTGTGTTAATCATGTCTTTTTATTCTGATGCTTGGTACACTGAGCCTGAAGAACTGCCTGTCCCAGGGCTATCCAATCCCTACAGATAGGTAAGAACTAGGCTTTGAGCACAACCTGCCTGTGCAAGCCAACTGGTCCAGACCCGACCCGCCCCCCTCACCCCTGCCCATGGGCTCTCACACTCTGGGCCAGTGCCCGCTGCCCTAGTCACCCAAGGCCAGTACAGGCAACCAGGGGCAGCCCCAGAAACTATTCAAAGTAGATGACCCTGGGGGCTGGCCTGTGGCTCACTCGGGAGAGTGTGCTGCTGATAACACCAAGGCCACGGGTTCGGATCCCATAAAGGGATGGCCGGTTAGCTCACTGGGTGAGCGTGGTGCTGACAACACCAAGTCAAGGGTTAAGATCCCCTTACCGGTCATCTTTTAAAAAAAAAAAAAAGTAGACGATCCTAAGCCTGCTTGCCCTGCCTTCCTCTTCCTTCCTGAGGAAACCACACTACAGGCTCTGCTCACCTTCCCCCCACATCTGCCTCGTGCGTGACCCTAGGGCTGTCCTGTGTGCCATCCATGGTGGCTCAGCCTCCTGTCTTTAGGGAGCCGTGAGTACAGACTTCCTTCATGATGGTCATTTGTCTGTCTGCGTGTCTCACCCTGCCTGATTAAAACAAATCCCAAGTACAATGATTCATGGTGTCCAGTGAGAAAAACAGGCACAATTATTCGTGAAAGTGAGGCCAGACATCGTGATCTCGCATGAGTCCTCTGAGAGGGGACACTGTGCCACAGAGAGTCCTCAAAGCCAAATCCATAATGCAGCCCCATGAGAGTCAGTCAGGATGCTTTCAGCAGCAAGGAACAGGACACCAAGTAGAAGAGACTTCAACACCAAAGTTCCCAGGTGGTGCTTCCATGGAAAGTGCAGCTCCGGGGAGCCTGGCTTCTTTTGGAGTCTGCTGGTTTATTCTTTTCTTTTGCTTCACCCCTGAGTATTTTCTGAGACTTGGTAGATCTGTTTAATCTTACTGTGGTAGGAAAATATTTCGAAATATTTATTGATCATTTTTATTATTCTTGGCTTTTCTTTCTACCATTAGAGGCCAAATTCAGAGACAGGAAACAAAGTCAGATTCTCTGTCTTGATCTTCAAATAGTCTCCGGAACACCACAGCAGAGATGATGTCTTGAAAACCAAGGACTTCAGTTGCCAGGGTTTGGTTTTGGGGGAGGAGGAATAAGGTATTTCACTATCAAAAGGCTGAGAAACGAGGACTAGGTGTGTGAAATTTACCTGCAGGCAGCAGGTTGGAAGAACACTTAGCCCATGTTTTTATCACAGGCTGAGGGGAGGGAAGCCCTTTGTGGGCAGTGGGAAGAAGTGTTTCCCAAATTTGGGAAGGTATAGCAGGGAAATTGACTGATGCTGTGTCTCTCGCAGAAGGGGAACCCAGTGTCCTGGCATGTGTTGGCTTATGGTGCTGGTGACGACCCTGCAGAAGTTGCCCTGTGTGAGTCCTCAGACACTCAGGATTCTTCTGACTTGCTGTGCATGGTCTCGAGTCACACACTTGCCTCCTGGCCGAGTGTGGTTGCTCAGGCCCAGCCATCACATACGAATCCCAGCCAGCGGGAGGGAGGACGTGCCCAGCTGTCTTTTATGGAATGCTCCTGAAAGCTGCCGGTGACACCACCACTTCCATCTTGCTGGTCAGAACTTGGTCAGATGGTGATATGTTACTTCAAGGGTGACTCGGTGTAGTGGATTGAATTATGTCCCCCCCAAACTCATTGAAGCTTGAATTGTATCCCCCATGTTTTATGTATTAGAAACTAAGCTCCCACTGTGACTGTTAGGAGGGTGGGAAATCCTATTATAGTAATCGAAAGATGGAGCCTTGAAGAGGTGATTGGATCATAGGGCCATGCAGTAGTGAATGGATTTAAAATGATGAGGGGCCTGGTTCTGGGGACTTTAAAAGAAGAGGAGAGTCTGTCTGTCTCCCTTTCTCTGCTCTCTCTGCTTCCACCATCTTACAATGCAAGACCTCTGGGTCACCGTCACCACCACCAGATGGACTTTGGACTTCCCAGCCTCAGAAATTGTAAGCACTAAGGGCCGGCCCGTGGCTCACTCGGGAGAGTGTGGTGCTGATAACACCAAGGCCGCAGGTTCGGATCCTATATAGGGATGGCCGGTTCGCTCACTGGCTGAGCGTGGTGCTGACAACACCAAGTCAAGGGCTAAGATCCCCTTACCAGTCATTTAAGAAAAAAAAAAAAAAAAGAAATTGTAAACACTAAATTTCGTTTTTTTTATAAATCACCCAGTCTCAGGTATTTTGTTATAAGCAACACAAACGAGCTAATACACTCAGAAAAGTAATTTTTTTATTCAGGTAGCCAGGTCCTCAGTGAAGAGTGAGGGGGTCTATAAAGACTGAACTAAGGGAGAGTGGTTTTGGGATAGCTAGCAGTCTCTGGTGAGCACAGTCCTTTAGGTATGATTTGTGTTTGTTGATTTAACTTCAAAACTGCTCCCCAAGCATCTACTATGACCCAGGCACTGGATGGCTGGGCACTGGCGTGGCCCCCTGGAGTTCTCCACTGCCATGCCACCATCCCTCTGCCGAGGCAGCCACTTCTGCATCTCCTCTGATCTGGTTTGGATTTGCAGAGACAGTTCTTTTTTAAAAAGTTCTGCACTGGCCTTATGGCCTGACAGAGAACACGGACAGGGAACAACTCCATTCCACCAGCCTGTTACTTGGATCCTCGTCCTCGACGGGCAGTCACCCCAGCCTGCAGTCACCCCAGGCCTGGGCATCGGTGGTCGATGCTGATGCTCTCAGACCCAGAATCACAGAGTCCTGAAGCTGTGGTGGTCTAAGGGGCACGTAGCCTGGCCCCTCATTTCATACAACCTGGGAGGTACCAGGCGGCCCCACCAGTCCCTCTGCCTCCCACCACCAGCCTCAGGGCCAGCATTGGAGCAGAGGCCAGCAGCTCCAGCGACATGGCACCAGGTAGTACCTGAGGAGGCATTACCTGATGCCTGATTCTGTCCCCTAGTCCCCAGTGGCACGTCCCAATTCTGCAGATACACATTTCTGAGCCCTGCTTGAGGCAAACCTTGGGTTTGGATTTGTGTCCTCTGGGCGCTCCTCCTCCCCCTCCGGCACCTGCCTGGCTGAACCTCAGGAGGTCAAAGTGTCTTGAATAGACAGGTGCACGTAACTCGCCCTAGTGGTCAACAGTCTGAAGTGAAAATCTGTAAAAAAGTGAAAATCTCATCATGCTTGTGCGTGTGGGGAGGGTCGAGATTCTCTATTAATGCCGTTCTCACTCACCTTCCTGAGGGGGCAGGAAGGGCTCAGGTTACAGCAAGAGGGGCTGGGGATTAGCTGGCCCTGGCATGCATGGGAGGCTGTCACAGTGGGGCTCAGGCTCCTCACTTCAGCCTGCTGGGAGGTGGGTGCTAACCCCTGCTCCACACAGCCTTCCTCCTTCCGTCGCTGCCAGACAAGGGACTGTGGAGTGGGTGGAGAGAGACCCTATACGGAGCCTCCCGTGTTGTGTGGGGGCGCAGACCCCACTGAGGACTGAGCGGTGCTGGCTCCTGTGAAGGACAGAGCAGCCCACTGGGCAGCGTGGGGTCCCCAGAACTGTCATCCTTGATGCACAGGACCTCGCTCCTGTGCTCTCCCTGGAGGACTCAGAGCAGAAGCAGTTTCCCTGGCCCGTGTTGTCACAGTGGGACTCAAGACAGGCAGGTGGCCCAGCCCTCTCAGGAGCCGTGACCCTCATCTCCGAATTCTCTGGGCACTGGAGTCAGCCAAGGAGTTCCCCCCTCCTGTGTGTGTGTAAATGAGGTACAGATGGGGTAGCGGAAAAGCTCTTGAAATTAAAAGACAAAGGGAGCACCCCCCTGCCACCCTTCACTCCCAAGGGATCCAGAATGATCCCTCTTTGCCCCCACTCTTAGGGGAAACTGAGTCTAGGGAAGGCATCGGAGTCAAGGTCACAATTAGGCAGATGTTTGGCACAAGGCAGGGGACAGGGCTGTCAACACACTGGTCTGAGCCATCCTTTAATGCGTGGGGGCACCTGGTAAATATGTGTGCTGGGAAGGGGTGTGCCTATTCTGATCCAGAATGTGGCAGTGGAAGTGTTGCCTGATACAGCCTAAGCTCTTTTCCCCACATGCTTCATACCATGTGTGTCAATCTAGCGGTGTGGGGCTTCCCATGTGTGTGGCCCCCAGACCTCCACATCAGAGTCCCCTACAGTGTTCGTGGACATGCAGGTCCCAGGGCTCTGGCCCCACCAGGATGAGGGAGGGCCCTGGACTCTGCACTTTAACCAAATCCTGATGGCTCTCGTGCAGACGCTTGCTGGTGAACAGCTGCTCCAGGGGACAGAACTTTCCGCCCATTTGCGGCAGAGCCTGGGTCACTGTGGCCCATAGCTTGTGCAAATGCTGTAGGCCTCCTGACTCCTGGAATTTGGAGATGTGCTTTGATGGATGGCTGCGATATTTAGCACTTTAGATCTGGCATAAAGAAGCCCTGGAAGGACGGCCACCTAGAGGAAACATGATTCAGGAGGAGCACGTGGGGGCAGGGCGGGGAAGGGCTCCACATAAGGTCACCCCTCTCTACTCTGGCAGTCATCAACCCCTGCAGGGCTGGCAGGCAGGACCCTGGATGTGATCCCAGGATGGGGGTGGCGGTGGTTGGCAGAGCCTCTGGCAGGATAGTCATAGGTCAGCGCAGTGGGCTCCGCTGCTGACCCTGCAGGGGTCTCTGTGTGGCGCTGCTCCTGGATGCCCGACCCTGTGCCTGAAAAACACATGTGAAAAGTCTGGTGCAGACCGAACCATGGGCCCCAGGTGAATTATCGAGGAGATGGCATGGTCCCCTCGATGTTCTCACCGGTGGCTGCTGAAACCCTAGAAGGAGTGTAACTAGGAGATAAAACCACCCTGGCTCCTTAGACTCCTTTATCTTGCCAAGTGATAGCCTCACCCTTTAAGAATGATTTTCCTCCCACGGAGGCTCTGTCTCAGACTTCCCTGATGGTTCCCACCTTAACTTTAATGCAGAAGATTGTACCAACCCTCGTGTGACCACTACCACCAACCACAACCACAATGCCCTTCTGGGTGAAAGGATTCATGCTTTGTAAAGCACTTTTCCTTATCCAAGCTCTACAGAGGCACGGACAACCCCTCTCTCTCCCTCTTCCTTCCTTCTGCAGATTTCTACTGTGTGCCTACTTGCACGAGTGGGCATTATGAAGTGAAGAGGCCCAGCTCCCAGCACTAGTTGGCCCCCCAGCATTGGCAGAGACAGACAAGCAAGAGGTCAGAAGCACTGTCCTGGGGGAGTGGTGCCTCAAGTGAGCCTGAAGTGAGCAGGAGGCTTATAGGGAAGGCTGCTGAGCCAGGATAGAATGTCTTTCCCACTCAGGGAGCTGTGAGCAGCTCGGTGTGGCTGGAGCCCAGGAGAAGCCTAGGCTAGAGGCAATGAAGAAAGGCCATGGAAGCCAGAGCAGGAGAGGCTCTCTCCACCCTGCCAAGGCGTTTGGCTTTTCCTCCATAGGAGCCCCTATGGTCTAGAAGGAGCATCAGTACAATGACTGCCTGGAAAGAAAGACCTGCCATAAATTGGGCCTGTGCCTGAACTAATGGAGAGAGATTTGCAAACACAGTGCCATTGTGGATTGGCTTTCCCGCTTCCTTCCCTTCACCCCATTTGAAGGGAGGTACTGGTGTCCTGGAGAGGTTTACTCAGGGAAAACCAGGGTCTGTCCGCCCATGCTAGGCCCAAGGTGGAGGCATTGGGACTGAGGGGTCCCAGCCACCACATTCATTTTAGAACAATCAACAGGGAAAACATTTGCCACAACTTGACGTATAAATAATATGTTCCTACCTAAAGGAAGCAGGAAATTGACCTTAAAAAAAGACCCAAATAGAAAAGAAGGCAAAGGGCATGTCTAAACAAATAAGAACTTAACTAATATATAGAAGCACAAGAAAGGTAAAGTAAGAAATACACAAATCAGTGCACATGAAAAATGTTTAACACTGTCAGTGATCAAGGTAAGGGTCACTTAAGCAACGAGAAGGGGCCCTTTCCACATATCGAATTGGCAGATACTTTCAAACCAAACATGCAGCTCTGAGAAGCACTGAGAAAACCGTGGTGAGGTAGGCCCTGCCCCACACTGCTGGCACGTGGAAATTGGAAACTTCTAGAAAGCTACTCAGGAAATTAAACAGAAAGTCATAAAAATTTCTTGTTCTGTGATTCTACTTTCAGGGATCTGTCTTATGGGACTAATAAACGAGGCAGTGAAGATGTGTGTACAATGCACAGTGTCATCTGTGCTTTTCCTAAACAGGAGGTAGTGAGTCCCCCCCTTACCAGCCCTGTCTGTGAGGTCACAGCATGTGGCGTTAAGGTGAACTCCTGTGCAATGGCTGCTCTGAGGATGCACTCAGCGGATTTGAAATGAGATGGGAAAACAACCACGATACTGTGAGTTCAGTACAGACATCGAATCTAACACAAAAGCAAGAAAAACATACTTAAGGTTCAGGACAAAGGGGAGGCTGGCTCAAGAGAGTGAGCAGGTGCTGCTGAAAGTAAGTTTGATACAAAGTAAAGTACACACCCCTCAGCCAGCAAAGTGCAGGTTACCCCCAGGAAAGTGAGCAGCAACCCTGCCTTTGGCTGGGATTCGGCTTTTGTAGTTTCGCTATCTAATGAATATTCAACTAAAGGGATGGCTCCCAGTTATGTAACATTTCATCTTACACATGCTCAGTCACTCTCTTCCTGGAGCATGTTCATTGGTCAGATCCTGTCACATGCACCAGGCACATTTGAAAATGTTCTGTACTCTCTACTGAGCATGCCCAGTCACTGGATTTGCTGAAGCCAGTCCCCTTGTGGTCTCATTTTCCCCTTGTTGGTGCTGAAAATAGGTCTAACTGAAAACACTAACTTTCCTCCAGGGAAGTGGAGGCCCAGAGGAGGGGGCCTGAGACCTCAGGGAGTGGCTGGAGACCCAGAGGCATGTCCTGAAATCTGAGTGGCCTCTCTGCTCTGCCAGGTGCCTCAAATTCTGTGACAACCACCATGAAGGGTCACACAGGAGCTGCATGGGCACCAAGCAAGAGCCCCATCCACTTCCCCAAGGGGGGGCCCCCCTCCCTGGGGTGGGTGGGGCCAGCAATCACAGCTTTCATTGTGACTCTACCCTTCCCTGTCTCCTGGCCACGCCCCCATTAGTTTCGTCTTTCTCATCCACCAGTGGGGTGGCCATGCCCACTTCAGCATTGCCTAGCACCGCCCTCTCCCACTGGCTCTGGCTTAGTTGCACATCTGCACCCTTAGCTGAAGGAAGCGAATCCCCAGTGCTTGGATGGTGGTGATGTGGCTCCCCTTTCCTTTTCCCTGCCCTAGATGTTGGAGGAAACCTGACAGAGGAAATTGGCTGTGGCTGAGAATAAGGTATACCATGTTGGGTCGCAGGCCCCAGACCCAGCCCTGGGCCCCTCTGATGGTGGGAGAGGGGCAGGATTCAGTGTCACTTCTGAGGCACACAGGGCTTGCCCCTCTGCGCCTCTTGACTCCCCTCACCAAAGTCTTCTCAGCCATCCCTGCCCCCTAGCAGCCCAGCTTCTGCCCTCGCCAGGCACCCCCTGTCATTACTGCCTGGAGCCGAGCCCTTTGACCTGATGACCCAGTCCCCTAAGTGTTTTCACCCTCTTTCTGGCTTCTCTGGTCATGGCACAAATTTCCAATTGGAAGGGCACTCAGAACTAGGGGGACCAGAGCTGAGAGGTTTCTGACTCCCTCACTCCCTTCACTTAGACATTTACTACCTGAAAAGCCTACACTTTACCAGTGAGCTTGAAATGTTGACAATATCTCTGGGTGACATTTGGGAAAGTGGGTTTGGTTTGGTTTTCTCCCAGGTTTCTACTCTCTAGAGACACTTTATAGTTTATTTCTGAGTCTGTATCTCACATTAGAATTCCCTAGGATTCTGGGACCAGAGCACCTTTCAGTCAGTGCTCTCTGGAGGGAGATGTGCTTATCTTCTGTGGAACAAATCCGGGGCAACTGAACTTCACAGCTTGAATCTTGCCCAGATCATCTCAATCTGGGGTGCCATAGGATTCACAGAGGGCATCTTTCTAAAGAATCAGATTTGCTTGATTCTTTTGAGAGAGAAAAAAACCTATTAATATACTTAGAGGTGATATTTGCCTGGATTTGTAAGATCATAATAGACTTCTCTCTGAAATGATGCTTGGGTTGTCCTTTTTTTGTTAGGTCCCCAGATCCCTAGGGTTGTGCCCTCATGTCTTCTGCCATTAGGATACATTGATGTAAATGTTTGAGAAGTAATGGTGTGCAGGTCTTGCAGCTCTGTAAGGGAGGACCCCGATGTCTGATTTGTATTTTGCCACCTGGCAGCTGCTGATTCATGACAAAGCCCCAGAAGACTGAAGTTAAATTCCATTTTTGCCTTTTTTTAGTCATGTTATCAGTCCATTTTTTCAACCATTTAATAATCATTACAACACCTTATAGGGTTGCGGGTGGCTTTAAATCAGATGATATAGGTAAAAATATTTTGTAAAAACTGTAAAGTAAGATGGAAGTTTAGGAGCTTATAGGTCTCCCGAACGTTACTGCTTTTCCCTTTCACAGTTAAGAGATTACCAGTGGAGAAATGGGGCTGGTGTTCCTCCAGGAGCAAAGAACAAAATGAAAACCGGGAGTAGCCCTCATTCAACCACTTCTGGGGGTTGCCATTTGCCTAAGGAGGTGAGTCTCGGCTGGTCAGGCTCCTGGGAACAAGGGGCTCAAGAGACAATAGGGGGTAATGGTAATGATCATGGAAGAAGTGTCAGGGACTGGGTAAGAAGTCTGGGTTTGAATCCTACCCATCCCTCTGCTAGGGATATGATTTAGGACTCTTGTCTGAGTTGTCTCCCTTGAAGCTGTACACACAAAGATGGCCCATGAGCTTGGCTACCTCATTGGATCCCACTACAGGAAGCATAGGATGATGTAGGTAACACCAAGGTCCAGGGACCAATCTCTACTGGATACTACCAATAAACACACACACACACACGCGTGCACACACACACACACACACACACATGATAAGTGCTGCTTGGGAGGGGAGGGGCAATGCAGGAGAGACACCTTGAGAAGTGGGCACAAAGGGGCTACAGGAGGAGGGCCTAGTCCAGGTCAGGCAGGAAAGAGACTTTTGCCAGCTGATGGGGAAGAAAGGACAGCAGAGGGCTTAGCCATTGAGGGGGACAGAACGTCTCCATATGCGCTCTCATCTCTTCTAGCCCACATCATACATCAGTGGGGAGGCCTTTGTGACATTGGTTTACATGAAGGAGCCATGTGATGGAGGTAAGTGCCCCTGCAGGCGCCTTTTGACCACCTCCCATGGTGGGGGCTGGGTGCCCCGCTGCCAGCTGAGACAGCCCCCACCCCCACCCCGAATGATTGCTCTCTCTACCTCTCCCCCCCAGACCTCCTCCAACTCCTCCTCTCTGCATGTGCCTCAGGGCCTGTACCTAGATCTGGCAGTAGCCCAGTACTCCAGCTACGTAAAAAACAAACATCGAAGGAGCATGATCCAAGAATTGGTAAAAGTCTGGCGGGGTCCCCTGATTCCACGCTGCCAATCCTGGGCTCCAATTTCCCCTTGGGGCTCTGAAGAAAAGGGCTGGGGATTCCTGATGCCAAGGGAGAATCGGGTGCTGGGGGGCCTAGGTCTCAGCGGGAGGGACCCCAGACCATGCAGCATGGCTCTTTCTGTTGCTGCCCTATCTGCCACTCTCTCTTCTCCAGACACCCCTGCTTGAGTTCTCACCACACGTTCCCTGGGCGGTCCCCCTGTTGGAAACAATAAGCTGACTGTTGTCAGAAGTCCTGTGTTCCCCCCAACTTAGTTCCTGCTTTGATTTGTCTTTGGTTTTGAGTAAGCCACCTCTCCTGCCTGGGCTTCAGTATCTTGAGATAGAATAGAGGGTGTCAAAGGTCCCTTTCAGCTCTAAGAATGGAAGATTTCTTTTTTTTATTTTTCCTTTTTTGTCTTTTTTTGTGACCAGTAACGGGATCGCAACCCTCAGTGTCGCGCCCGTACCGCGACCGGCAACGGGATCGCAACCCTCGGTGTCACGCCTGCACCGCACTCAACCAGTGAGCGGACCGGTCTCTATATGGGATCCGAACCCTCAGTGGGAGTGCCACCGCGCTCCCAAGTGCCGCAGTCTACCGAGTGCGCCACCGGGCCAGTCCTAACAATGGAAGATTTCTAGGTGCGCTTGAAATATCAGGGAGACAGGGATCTTGTCTGTCCTTTACAGATCCCAGGATCCCTGCTATTAAGAACAGTCCCAGTCCCGTCGCGTGTGATTCATGGTGAGTACATGCACCCTTGTGAATCGCAAGCTGGGAGGAGGGTAATCTATCCTTTCTCAGCCTCCATTTCTAGAGGTTTCTGTGGCTGTCTTTTAAAGAGAATCCAGATTCAGATGTTCAGCTCTGTAGCTGTGAGTGAAAACCAACAAAGACCCAAATTCTCTTTCCTTGGGAGTTTGAGGAGAGTTTGTCAATTTGCATCCCCATAGGGGGTGAGACCTTTTCCTTGAATATCCATTCCTGTCCCCTGCCCACCAGGGACTGGGTCTGGGGAATGGAGCTGAGGGGGACAACCTCAGTCACTTTCCTGTGATTCTCCACACAGAAAAAACAGCACCAGGAAACTCTGGATGAAAGGGAAAGAGAAACATTACTTCTTCGTTCGCTCATTCCATGTCTGATGGGTTTGGGGAAAGACTCATATGGAGAGGTTGCAGGCTTGTCTTCCTCACTCCGAACTTGGAGAAGGCTCATCCCTGCACCCTACCTTCAGCCCCACAAGGTCCCTGAGAATCTGGTCTCACTGGTGGGTCTGTCCTGGGCCATCGGTGGCATTCCGGGGGCCTGTCCCTTGCTATTGCATCTCTGCCTCCCCAGTAAGAGATGTTTCCTCTTCCTACAGCACGAGAGTAGGTGTCAGCATGCGAACTCCCTGCAGGAACAACTGCAGTTGAGTGGACTGTATGGCATCCTCACATCCCCTAGAGAACCATCCTTTCCCTCTCTCTCAGGACCTGTTTGGCTTTTCTCCCAAAGGCTCAGATTTGGACCACTGATGTCTTTATGTCTGAAAAGGTGCAGTTAGAGAGAGCCCTGGCCTACACTCACCACGTGGTCTGGCAGAAAGCAGGTGTGAATCTGGGCACCCTTCCTCCCTCAACCTGGTGCCTTGGCAGGCCTTTGGGGGAGTCCTTTGGGCTCCATCTTGACCTCTGTCATTCCAGGGGAGTGTGAATATCTGGCAAGCTGCCTGTGCTCACGTGAATGCAGATAAAAGAGCTGCAGTGGAGTCTGACCACTGTCTCCGCACAACAGAAGGATGCGGAGAGGGTGAGTCCAGCCACCTGCCCTCAGGCTTGTGCCTCTACCTCAGGGGAAAAGTGGCCTTAGAGAATTAGATAGACCTGGATGTTCACATCCCAGCTGTAAGTGGTCTTAGCACTTAACCTCTAATACTTTGTATTTCATCTACAAAATGGAGATAGTAATAGTAACTGCCTCCTATGGTGGTTGTGAGGATTAGATGGGTTGTTAGCATGGTGCCTGGTGATGCGCTCAACACAGAGTCAAACGATGGTGATGACAGTCATAACAATGGCAACAGGACCCGATATCCCTGGGCCTCAGTCACCCAGCTGTAAATCAGATCTCTTTTCCTGCCTCTTCCACTCTTATTGAGTTCTTAGTAAAACCAACTGAGAACATGGGCTTGCAAATGCCTTGAAAAAGATGTCAAGTGTGATTCAGGGGGAGGAAATGTCACTGCCGAATGGCTGCTGTAGGTGTTGGTGTTAGTGTGCCCTGACTACATCTTCTCACTGCCAAATCCTGACTTCACCTTTCTGTATTTGCAGTCCTACCATGACTTGAAGAAGGAGCGAGACACTCTTCTCCTGCACTTGAAGGACCACAAGTAGGAGGGGGAAAGTGGATGGCAGGTCTGGGGGGCTTCAGTGCGGGCAATGTGGTGGGAGGTGGGAAGGTACGTGTGAGCACGATGAGGTGGATGCACAGGTTTGGACATGTGCAGAGCCAAGCTCTGCCCCTGGACTTTCCTGGCCTGCCACTAACGGTCCCTGGCCAGGCCTGATAAGGGCCCCATTGCCACTGTGGGTGAGCCTGACCAGGTGTAGAAAAGAGATCCATTTGTTGGGCCTGCCTCAGGTCTGCCTCGACCTGACCTGGCTGCCTCTAAGAGACCCCCAGGGCAGGCCATGCCAGTCCAGGGGGTCTCTTACAGGCAGGCAGATGAGGCCAGGGGGCCATAGCAATAAGCAGGCCAAGGGGGCCATTGTCCAGGCCATTCAAAGAGTGCCTTTAGCGGCAGGGCAAGCCAGGCCTGGTGATCTCTTAGAGGCAGCCGGAGAGGCTCTTAGCACCAAGAGGGGCCAAGGGGGACCAGGGACAGTCCAGTCAAGTGGGACCCTTAGTGGCATGGTGGTAATTATGGCTGTGGTCTGCCAGGGGCAGACTAGTAAGGGGGGGGCTATATGGCAGAACAACCAGTGGGTTCCTTGGGCAGGCCAGGCCAGGCTGGCTCTTAGCGGTATGAGGCCCTTGGTGACCTAGCAGCCAAAGCCACCCTTACTGACACGTGAGGGCACAGGGGCCCTAGGGGCCATTCAGGCCATGGGACCACTTAGTGGAAAGCAAGCCCAGGCAGGGGCGCCCTTAGCACCAGGCCAGGACAGAGGTGGCTCCAAGTGCTAGGCCAGCAGGTCCCTTGGGACAGCCCAGGAGAGGTCAGTGGAGTCATTGACTCTGAGCCAGGCTGGGACAGGCCAGCAGTATCCCAGGGACAGTCCAGGCCAGGCTAGGAAATCCAAAGGGATAGGCCAGGCATGGCCATGGCTTCCCTAGCAGCAGGCCATGCCAGGTTAGGGGGCACTTGGGGTAGTCCTGCCTGTCCAGAGGAGCCCTAGTGGCAGATCAGGCCACCCTACGGAGTCCCTGGAGGCAGGCCAGGACAGGGAACCCTGGAGACAGGGAAGGCCACTGGGCAAGGACACTGGGCCTCTTAGTGCCAGGCCAAGCCAGGGAGGCCCTTAGCAGAAGGGGGGCTGTTAGCAGCAGGGGGGTCCAGAACAGTAGGCCTGGCCATGGAGGCCCTTAGTGCCAAGTATTCTGGTACAGCCACACAAAATGGACTAAAAGAGAAAATTGGTACCAGGAGTGAGCTGTTGCTTGTAATGAACACTTGAAAATGTGGAAATGGCTTCAGAACTGGGGGTTGAGAGTTTGAAGGAGTTTGGAGGACTCAGAAGAAGACAAAAAGATGAGGGAAAGTTTGGAATGTCTTAGAGACCTATGAGATGGTGATGAGCAGAATGCTTATGGAAATATGGACTGTAAAGACCATTCGAAGGAGGTCTCAGATAGAAATAAGGAGTTTATTGGAAATTGGAACAAAGATCACCCTTGCCGTGAACTGGCAAAGAACTTGGCTGCATTGTGTCCATGCCCTAGGACTGTGTGGAAGTTGGAACTTAAGAGTTGTGAACCAGAGTATTTGTTGGAAGAAATTTCTAAGCAGCAAAGCATTAAGTAAGCTGCATGCATACTTGTAAGGACCTACTCTGAGTTATGGTGGCAAAGGCATGACATAAAGCCAGAATTTAAAAGGGAAGCAGAGTCTAAAGATTTAGAAAATTTGCAGCCTGGCCATGTGGTAGAGAAACAGAGAGCATTTGCAGAAGGAAAATTCAGTGGTACTAAGAAGATTAACACAAAAGAATGTGGTTGTCAAGAGAAGGAGAAAAAGGCCCTGAAGGCATTGCAGAAGGCTCTGGGGCCACCTCTTCCATTTCAGGCCCAAAGATCTAGGGAGACAAAATGGTCTTGGGGAACTGGCTTGAGGAGCCCTCCACGGGCTCACTGCTCAGGGTCACCTTGGGAAACTGCTTCTAGCACCAGCACCCTGGCAGCTTTGGCTGCTCCAGCTGTGGCTAAATTGACCCCAGGTATGGCTGGACCCACAACTTTGGAAAATACAAGCCAGAAGCATTGGTGGAGTCCATGTGGTGTTAGTTCTTCAGGCTCACAGAATGCGAGAGCTCGGAAGGCTTGGGAGCCTCCATCCAGATTTCAAGGAATGTATGGAAAATTTGGGGTCCCAGGAAGAGATCTGTCACAGGGACAGAGTCACTGCAGACAGCCTTTGCTAGAGCAATGCCAAGTGGAAAGGTGGGGTCAGAGTTGCAGCAGAGAAACCCCATCAGCACCATGTCTAGTGGCACCATGAGAGCAGGACCACCACGGAGACCTCAGACCTGTGGAGTGACAGAGTGGAATGACAGCCTGGGATTGCTGAAGTGTGGCCTGCAACCAGGAAAGCTATAGGAGCAGAGCAGCCCAAGGACTTGGGGACCCAACACCCACACCAGAACACAGAGTACGTGGAACATGGACTCGAGGTACATGATTCACCGTCTTTGAGATTTAATGCCTGCCCTGCTGGATTTCAGACTTGCTCAGAACCTTTCTTTTGGCCTATTTCTCCCTTTTGGAAAGGGAGTATGTACCCAATGTTTGTCCCACCACTGTATATTGGAAGGAGATAAGTTGTATTGATTTCACAGATGGGACTTTGAACTTTGGTCTCTCGAGTTGAAACAAGTTAAGAATGTGGGAATGAAATGAATGTATTTGCATGTGAAAAGGACATGAGTTTGGGGGGTCCAGGGGCAGAACATGCCAAATCATATTGATTACAAATGGTGGTCAGGTATATGGTTCTGAGGGCTTTAAAAGAAGAGCACATGAAAGTCTGTCTGTCTCAGCTTTCTCTGCTTCCAGCATCTTGCAATGTGAAACCCCTGGGTCACTGTTGTCACCACCAGATGGACTTTGTACTTCCTAGCCTCAGAAATTATAAGCAATAAATTTCATTTTTTAAATAAATTATCCAGTTCCAAGTATTCTGTTATAGCAACACAAAATGGACTAAAACAGGGGCACTGAGGCAGGTCAGGCCAGTGGGTCTCTCGTGTAGGCCTGGTCAGGCCTGCCCTTAGTGGCAGTGGGGCCCTTAGCAGCAGACCTGGCCAGGGAAGTGCGTAGTGGTAGGCCAGGAAAGGCCAAGGGCACTCCTGGTGGAAGGGAATGCCAAGGGGGCCCTGGGGCAGGCCATTCAAGGGGTCTCCTTAGTTTCAGGCTAGGCCAGTGGGGGAGCCCTTAGCAATGTTTTATCATTTATTCTTGGCCAGAAATTTTTCTTTTTCATTAAAGTAT
>NW_007740127.1:12297-13388 GCF_000696425.1 Galeopterus variegatus | reverse complement strand
CTTTAATTTGTGGATTGACATATTATACTCATTTTGGAAAATCCTTGGCCATTACACCTTCAGTGACAGCTTCTGCCCTCTTCTCTTTCCCCTCTCTGTCCCCCTCTGAGTCCGATGACACACATGCAGTTGTAATGAGGCTCACCCATCTCTGCTTCTTCTGTCTTCCTCAGCGCTGGCCCATCAGGGATTTGGATGGAAATTCTAGTAGGTCACTGGTCAAGCATGAAAGGCTGTGGCAAATCCACTCATGACCTTCGGAGGTTTCGGCTTGCTGCTTTAGCACCCATGCCCTGCAGCTTTCAAATGTGGCAAAAATCTTGAGGGACCAATAGGCAGCCCTGTCCCTCTGGGGAAACATTATCTCCCAAGCACTTTGATTCAGGCAGATTTTACNCCAGGGCAGGGTTCTTGCAGGAGGTGGCAGGAAAATCAGTAAATCATGAAATACTAGACGGCCCTCAAAACATACGGGTCCGAAGATGAACTTTGGTGAATCTCCACCCAAGGAGGAGTCGGGATCTCCACACCCACCTGCCCCTGTTTTATGTCATGGGTCATCTGTGGCAGGAAATCTCAATTTGTCATTTTTAGACTGTCACCTGTACCAGCCAAGGGCTCAAGGTTTAGCCTGTGTGACAACCTCCTGAGTTCCCGCTGTTGCCCAAAGGCCACATCCTTCCCAGGCCCAAATGCAACTTTGGCTTCAGGACTCACCAGTAACTATATCCCATAGCTGAGCTCTCCAAGTTGAACCAGCTGGTATCCTTCATTTACATGAGGACTTCAGCAAGGACCTGGATGGAAAGTTAGGCAGGAACTTTGGCTATATAAGACGACGCCTTTCCCTTGTTCGGGGAGACACTGCTTTGGGAGCGATCCCAGCGTTATCCTTACTGGCACGTAATAAAGCCTTTTCCTCCCTCCCTGGTCTTGATGGGTTTTGTGCTCTCTGAGGGGTGGGCCCCCTCTGTCCAGTAACCACCTTGATCCTCAGGGCTTCATTAGCCTGCAGCCTGCACGGGGCCTGGAGAGGAAGGCACCAGCGCTGGGTTTTCCTTGTCAGCGTCTGCCCCATGCACGATTTTGTG
>NW_007740127.1:10507-11764 GCF_000696425.1 Galeopterus variegatus | reverse complement strand
CTGCCCCATGCACGATTTTGTGTGCTGCAGTGGAAATCGGAGCTGCCGTGGCCTCACCATCTTTCTAGGGAGCAGCACACTGCGGGGCAGCGCGGGGAGTTTCACCCGAGTTGCAGACGCCAGACTCAGGCGACTACTGCTGGGCCTTCTGAAGATACTGCTGCTCCTGGATATAACGTGGGAACCTTTTCTGGTGACCTTCAAGGCATCATGGAGAATAGTACAAGTACCAAAGGGACTGGAGTCGGGAAAAGGAAAGTAAAGTAGATCCTAAGAAACCGTCCCTCTGCTTGACATTGCCTCCCGGAAGCTCCTGGGACAGATGGTTGAACTTACGATTTGTGATCATTAGGAAGAGGGTAGAGAGATTGCCGGGCAGCCGCCCTGGGTCAGAGACAGCAGCCCATTCCAAACTCACCCATTCCTTGTTTAGACAGAGATACTCAGTGAATCCTCAGAAAAACTCCAGAGGGAGCATTTAAATTTTTTTTCATAAGGTATTTGACATAAAATCCTATATACGAAAAAGAGAAATATGGCCTGTGTGGTAGCACACTTGGAAAAGTGGAACACTTACATTGATTTATTATTTTTTATTCCTATATTTATCATTACACAATGTAATCATTTGGGGGAGCCATTTACCAATTTCCCATTAATCCACCTTCCCCCTCCCCCTTTACCACTTCTGGTGGCCTCAGTTCTATTCTCTCCTTTTGAAAGTTCAATGAATTATTGTTATCGTTGTATTTTTCTTTTTTCATTTATCTGTTTATTTAAAAATATTTTCACCTCCTACTTATGAATGAGGACATGCAGTATTTCTCTCTCTGTACTTGGCTTATTTCACTTAATATAATTTTCTCCAAGTTTATCCATGTTGCTGCAAATAGCAGAATTACATTCTTTGTTATGGCAGAGTAGTATTCTATTGTGTGTATATACCACGTTTTCCTTATCCAGTCATCTGTTGATGGACATTTAGGCTGGTTCCAACTCTTGGCTATTGTAAATAGAGCTGCAATAAACATGGGAGTGCAGATATCCCTGACATGATGATTTCTATTCCTTTGGTTATATACCCAGCAGTGGGATCGCTGCATCATATGGAAGATCTATCTGTAGTTGTTTAAGGAAACTCCATACTGTTTTCCACAATGGTCACACTAATTTACAGTCCCACCAAAAGTGTAGAAGAGTCCCCTTTGTCCACATCCTCGCCAGCATTTGTTATTCTCTGTCTTTTTGATAATGGTC
>NW_007740127.1:7151-9507 GCF_000696425.1 Galeopterus variegatus | reverse complement strand
GAGTCCCCTTTGTCCACATCCTCGCCAGCATTTGTTATTCTCTGTCTTTTTGATAATGGTCAGCCTAACTGGGGTGAAATGATATCTCAGTTTGGTTTTGATTTGCATTTCCCTGATGCTGAGTGATGTTGAACACTTCTTCGTGTGAAATGCCTATTTTGAGAAATGCCTATTCAGCTCCTTTGCCCAATCTTTAATTGGGTTACTTGTTTTTCTTTTTACTGTTAAATTGTTTGAGTTCCTTGTATATTCTGGATATTAATTCTTTGTCAGATGCATAGTTTGTGAATATCTTCTCCCATTCTGTAGGTTGTCTTTCTGCCCTGTTAATTGTTTCTTTTGCGATACACAAGCTTTTCAGTTTGATATAATCAAGCTTTTTTCTTCTGCTGCCTGTGCTTTTGGGGTCTTATTCATAATGTCTATGCCCAGTTCTACTTCCGGAAGTATTTCCCGTATGTTTTCTTTTGTAGTTTTATACGTTTCAGTCTTTTATAGTCTTTAATCCATTTTGAGTTGATTTTGGTATATGGCAAGATGTATGGGTCTCGTTTCATTCTTTTACATATGGATGTCCAATTTTTGCAACACCGTTTCTTCAGGAGGCCGTCTATTCCCCATTGTATGTTCTTGGTGCCTTCGTCAAAGATCAGTAGGCTGTAGGTATATGGGCTGATGTCTGGGTTCGCTATGCTGTTCTGTTAGTTCGTGTGTCTGTTTTTATGGGTTACTACAGCTTTGTAGTATAATTTGAAGTCAGGTAGTGTAATGCCTCTGGCTGTATTGTTTTTTTGTTTGTTTGTTTGTTTTCTCCTCAGGGTTGCTTTGGCTATTCGGGATATTTTGTTGTTCCTTATGAGTGTTAGGTTTGTTTTTTCTATTTCTGTGAAGAATGTCATTGATATTTTGATGGGGATTGCATTTAACCTGTCAGCACCACGCTCACCCAGTGAGCAAACCGGCCATCCCTATATGGGATCCGAACCCGTGGCCTTGGTGTTATCAGCACCACACTCTCCCGAGTGAGCCACGGGCCAGCCGGATTGCATTTAACCTGTAATCACTTTGGGTAGTATGGTCATTCTCACAATGTGAATTCTTCCAATCCAAGAGCATGGAATGTCTTTCCATCTTTTCGTGTTCTCTTTAATTTCTTTTGGCAGTGAGAGGCATTTCTAGGGGAAAAAAAAGAAAATAAATGTTAATGGTTATGGCAAACTCTAAACTCAGTTTTTGAGTCCACAGGGCAGCCAGTGAAGATTTTACATGTCAGGTTCAAAGTATGTTCAGTTGGACTGAGAATAGACAGTGGCAATCTGACAGATTTTTCTGGTTTGTAGTTTGTACCAGGTGTCCCAGTGAACTTTATGAATAGTACAGACAACAAGACGCACAAAAGTTGTTTATACATAAGTTAAAACATTAGTCTGGAGAGTTGCAGCGAGATATTGGAGTGGTTAAAAATTCAGGATTCAGTCCAGATAATAAAAACTCAAAAACTATGGACAGTGCTAGAATATCATAAGTGTACTATAGTTTTCTTCTAAAACATATTTTTTTCCCTCTCTAGTTCCCTGTTTTTAACTGAAGACATTTATGACAAGATTAATTTATTTGCAAAATAAGTTTAGTTTCTGGCCAGATTATTTGCATAAAGTGCAGCAAGAATAGTGGTTTGTCATATAAGCTTTTTAAAAATTGGCTTTGCTGAACCTTTTATAAGGAATCTCAGACTAGACTCTTAAAGGCCTCTCAAGGCTTAGGAAGCCAAGACAACTATCTGATTCACTTTCAGACTGTTAACTGTACAAATTGAGTGAATTCCTCTTTTTTGGAGGTTCCCAAAATATCTTGGTTCTTGAGCCTGTCAGTAGGGACATTCTTTACTTAGCAAAGGGCCAGGAACTCTGTAATTGTGTAGGCATGGTATCAAGTCAGTCTTTTCATGGGGCTTTTATTAGATATTTAAAAAGTCAACCTCGGGGCCGGCCCAGTGGCGAACTGCTACAGTGCGCCGCTTGAGAGCGCGGCGGCGCTCCCGCCGAGGGTTCGGATCCCACATACAGACCGGTTCNTTCTAGCACCAGCACCCTGGCAGCTTTGGCTGCTCCAGCTGTGGCTAAATTGACCCCAGGTGTGGCTGGACCCACAACTTTGGAAAATACAAGCCAGAAGCGTTGGTGGAGTCCATGTGGTGTTAGTTCTTCAGGCTCACAGAATGCGAGAGCTCGGAAGGCTTGGGAGCCTCCATCCAGATTTCAAGGAATGTATGGAAAATTTGGGGTCCCAGGAAGAGATCTGTCACAGGGACAGAGTCACTGCAGACAGCCTTTGCTAGAGCAATGCCAAGTGGAAA
>NW_007740127.1:4215-6176 GCF_000696425.1 Galeopterus variegatus | reverse complement strand
CCCGTTGCCCGTCCCAGTCCGGTATGGGCGCGACACTGAGGGTTGCGGTCCGTTGCTGGACACGAAAAAAGACAAAAAAAAGGAAGAAAAAAAAAGTCAACCTCGATTCTCTAAAGCAGTCTGGTCATATCTGGAAATATGACACTCCAATGAAAGTCTTCATGAAATAACCAGTGTTTCCAATTTTATCCTGTTACATGAAGAAAGCAGATTCTTAGTGAACTCATGCAAATAATAATATTCCCCAAAATAAGAATGCTCAGGAATAGTTTTTAAATCCTGGAGTGATCTAGTAGAGAGAAATGTTTCAATTTTGCTTACAAAAGTATCTCTTACCAAGTTGTTGTAAAGCTATAAATAGCCCAGAAAAAAATTTTTTCTTAAATCTGGAAAACAAAACAAAAAGAATCAGCAATTTTTTTTTCCTTTTTGTCTTTTTTACTGACCGGCAACGGGATTGCAACCTTCGGTGTTGCGCCCACACCGCGCTCAACCAGTGAGCGGGAACCGGTCTCCACATGGGATCCGAACCCTCAGCGGGAGTGCCACTGCACTCTCAGGCGGCGCACTCTCTAGTGCGCCACTGGGCCGGCCCAGAATCAGCAATTTTTAAACAAAAAAAATTCAAAAAATTTATTTCAATCCTCTTCTAGTTCAGTTACATGGAATTAATTCTTGTTCTTTTTGATGTTAGGTTAGCAATTTTGTGAGTCCAGTTTTTTCATTAGAGTTCTGGAGGATTCTTTTTTTTTTCCTCCCACTCCTATTGAATAATCTCAAAGTCATCAGCAAAGGTCTGTGTTTCAGAATACCTGTTAGAGTCTTTTTATTCTTTCCATGAAGCTCCATGAAGACACCACATCCTAGGATTTGCAGAGAGCTTTCAGAAAGAAAAGAGAAATATCAAAATAAAGCAATTTACTGTGGACAATCAAGATGCAATTGACAAAAAAATTTGGTTATTTCTATGGACTATACCAATTTTACATAATAGCCATAATTATGACTGATAATACATGCCAACACATATCAGAATTTTAGGAATTTCATACAACTTTGAAACGTATATTAATAGCATATTCATGCAAATATAAAGTTACTTTTTTTAAAAAGAAACCTAAAATCTTTAACTTAGTTTTTTTTAAATAAATCAAAAGACCTAATAAAGACACAAAATCTTTCAAACTCTTTGCGCTTTTTTTTTCTTTTTGCAGTTGACTTAAAAGGTAAGCACAAATCTTTTATTATCTTTTATCAGTACTACATGAAAATCTTGTTTAAAAGAGAAAACCAAATTTTATTTTTGTACCACTATTAATACTAAAGCCGATTTTAACTAAACCTTAACCAAATTTATCTTAGTTTTGACCACATAAGAGAAAAATTTTTATAAACCTTTTATAATCTTTTACAATTTTAAAATTATATTTATTTAGTGTCTATAACATTTTTTAAACTTGAAACAACCTTACATACCTTTTAAATTAGACAGATTTTTTTAAACAAAAACCACTCTATATCTTCACGCCCTTGTTATAACCTTTTTCACCAAAAAATATATTTTATTTTCCTCACATCCTATTTTTTAAACATTTTGTACGTAGAACTGTTTTCTTATACTTAGCAGTTTTGCAGACCCAGAAACAGGTCATTGGTCTGCCATGGCTGCGTTTCTTATGAGGCCTCAGAGTGTTCGGCGAAAACGCTAAGAGGATACAGGTTTGAGAAAAATGATTTCTGTCAACTAAGTTTCTTTGAGGAGAAGCAAAAATCCACAGAGAAACATACAGGCCTAAAAGAAAACATACACAAACAAAACCAAAGAGATGCAAAGAAATGAACTCAGGATATAAGCCAGTCAGTGTGCTAGCCCCAAATGGGCCCATTCATTGAGCCTAGAGATAAGTTAAAAAAAAAAAACCAAAGATGCTAACGCATTAAAAAGCAATTTTTACTTTTTA
>NW_007740127.1:1989-2750 GCF_000696425.1 Galeopterus variegatus | reverse complement strand
AATTTCTTTTGAACATAGCTATATTAGTCCATTTTGTATTGCTATAACAGAAACACCTGAGACTGGGTAATTTATAAAGAATAGAGGTTTATTTGGCTTACAATTCTGGAACAGCTACATCTGGTGTGGGCCTCAGGCTGCTTCTACTCATGGCAAAAAGTGGCAGGAAGCTGGTGGATACAAGCAGATCACATGGAGACAGGAAGCAAGACAGAGAGATGGGAGGTGCCAGGGTCTTTTAAACAACCAGCTCTCACAGGAACGAATAGAGTAAAATCTCATTCAGGACCCCCATCACCCAGGGAGAGCATTAAACCATTCATGAGAGATCCAACCCCATGCCTCAGCTTCCAACACTGCCACATTGAGGATCAGATTTCCACATGAGTTGTGGAGGGGACAATACATCTAAATTCTATCACCTGATAAACACAGATTAATATGAAGAAAAGGCATAACAAATTTTATCATATCATAGTTTCATGACCCAAAGATGTTAGGGAAGTTTGTCCATATTTATGCTTAGGTTCTATGAAGCAGACACAGCCATGTAGAAATGTGATTGGACATGAAGAGTATGCTTTAATGCTCATAGACTGAGTGGGGTAAGGCCCAGAAAGTCCTGTCTGTTTATATTTTTCTTGGCCTCTCTGTGTAACATTCACTTCTCCAGGGCATGGGGCAGGACCCTTTCTGGAATGGGTTCTTACCACCTACAATCAGACAAGGTAGGTCAGAGAATTTCTTTATGGCCAGCTCCA
>NW_007740127.1:0-290 GCF_000696425.1 Galeopterus variegatus | reverse complement strand
GAGCAAGAGCCAATAAAGGAATCCTATCTGACCTGGAAAATGTCTGGGGAGAGCCCAAAAGGTCAGAGAACCGAGTTTTCCCAAGACCTCTGAGTTTACCTAATATCTTTTCTTTTAGTCTTTAATTACGTTCTTCAATTTGCTTACGTAATCTCATAGAGGCGTCTCTTGCTTGATATATTAATGAATCTCTTTCTAACATAGATTTACTGTCTTTCAGGGCTTCATTTAGCTTGTCCATTTTCTCCTACCACTCTGCTCTCCTCAAGGAGGGAGGTTTTTTAGTGTCT
>NW_007740126.1:31287-31908 GCF_000696425.1 Galeopterus variegatus | reverse complement strand
GTGAATAGTGCTGAGATATACATGGGAGTGCAGATATCTCCACAACATACTGATTTCTTTTATTTCGATGTACACCCAGCAGTGAAAATGCTGGATCATATGGTATTTCTATTATTATTTTTCGAAGAAATTTTGTACTGTTTTCCGTAATGGCTATACTAATTTACATTCCTACCAACAGTGTACCATTGTTATTTTTTCTTCAAATACTCACCAGAATCTGTTATTTTTTGTTTTTTTCATAATAGCCATTTTAACTGGGGTGAGATGATATCGCATTATGGTTTTAATTTGCATTTCCCTGATGATTAGTGATGTCAAACATTTTTTCATATATCTTTTGGCATTTAAATATCTTCTTATAATAAATGATTATACAACTAATTTTCCCATTTTTAATTAGATTATCTGTTTTTCTACTGAGTTGTTTGAGTTCCTTATATATTCTGGTTATTAATTCCTTGTCTGACAGATAGTTTGCAAATATTTTCTCCCATTCTATAGGTTGTATCTTCACTCTGTTGATTGTTTCCTTTGCTGTGCAAAAGCCTTTTCATTTGATGTAATCCCATTTGTCTAATTTTGCTTTTGTTATCTGTGCTTTTGAGGTCTTACTCAAAA
>NW_007740126.1:28049-29600 GCF_000696425.1 Galeopterus variegatus | reverse complement strand
AAGTTAATGATTATTGTACATGAATTCTGTAACTTGCTAATTTTGTTGTCTTATTTTTAAAAAATTTTTTAAATTAACAGGTAAAATTGTATTTCCTGCGTAGAACATGATGTTTTGAAGTATATGAACATTGTGGAATGACATGATCTAGCTAATTAACATATGTATTACCAGATAGTTACGATTTTTGTGGTGAGAATACTTCACATCCACTCTCTCGGCATTTTTCAAGAATACAATATATTATTAACTATAGTGACCATGTTGCACAAAAAATATCTTGAACTTATTCTTCCTATCTAACTAAAATTTTACATCTTTTGGCCACCATCTCCCAAACTGCCCCTGTCCCCTGGTAGCCACCACTCTATTCTGTACTTATATGACATCAAGTGTTTTAGATTCCACATATAATTGTGATCATGTAGTATGTGTCTTTCTGTGCCTGGCTTATTTCACTTAGCATAATATCCACCAGGTTCTTCCATGTTGCATAAAATGACAAGATTTTCTTCTTTTATGGCTGAATAGTATTCCATTGTGTATACATACCACATTTTCTTTATCCATTCATCCACTGAAAAACAGAGGTGGACTTCATATTTTGGCTATGACGAAAAATGCTGCAATGAACATTAGAGGGCAGATATTTATTCAAAATACTGATCTTACTTCCATTGAATTAACCTCATAATGGAATTGCTAGATCATGTGGTAGTTCCACTTTTAATTTTATAATAAAGCTTTATAGTATTTTAAATAATAGCTGTACTAATTTACATTCCCATCAATGGTTCTCTTCTCTCCACATCCTTGCCAGCATTTGTTATTCTGTCTCTTTGGTAATAGCCAGCCTAACTGAGGTGAGATGATACCTCATTGTGGTTTTGGTTCGCATTTCCCTGATGATTAGTGATGCTGAGCATTTTTTCATATACCTGTTGGCCATTTGTATGTCTCCTTCTGAGAAATAACTCTTCAAGTACTTTGCCATTTATTTAATCAGGTTATTTGTTTTCTTATTATTGAGTTGTTTGGGTTTCTTAAATTTTGTATATTGCTTTGGCTAGTCAATGTATTTTGTGGTATCATATAGATTTTACGACTTTTTTTTTCTCTTTCTGTCAAGAACATCATTGGTGTTTTGACAGAAATTACATTAAATCTGTATATCATTTTGGTAAGCATGAACATTTTAATAATATTAATTTTTCCAATTCATGAAGATAAGATATATTTCTATTTATTTGCACCTTCTTCAGTTTATCTTTTTTTTCTTTTTAGTTTTTAGTTTAGAGAACTTTCACCTCCTTGGTTTAATTTATTCCTAAATATTTCATTTTGTGCAGATATTGTACATGAGATTGTTTTCTTGATTTTATTCAGGCTGTTTCATATTAGTATAAAGAAATGCTACTGATTTCTGTATGTTCATTTTGCATCCTGCAACTTTACTGAATTCCTTTATTAGTTCTAACAGTTTTTACAGGAGGCTACAGGATTTTCTATGTATATAATCATGTCATACATAGACAGGGACAGTTTAACTTC
>NW_007740126.1:24995-26537 GCF_000696425.1 Galeopterus variegatus | reverse complement strand
TTATCCTTTCATAAAACCAACTCAGTTTCATTGATATTTTTTATAGTTTTCCTAGTCCCTTTTATTTCCCCCCTGATAGTTATTTCCTTCTCTCTACTAAATTTAGGTTTAGTTTATCTTTTTTTTTCTATTTCCTTGAGGTGGAACATTAGATTGCTTATTTGAGATCTTTCTTCCTTTTTTGATGTAGATATTTATTGCTCTAAATTTACCTCTTAGAATTGATTTTGCTGTAACTCATAGGTTTTGGTATGTTGTGCTTTTTTTTTTCTGTCTCAGTGTTTTAATTTCTTTTTTAATTTGCTTATTGTCCCATTGGTTGTTACAGGAGCATGTTGTTTATTTTCTACGTATATGTGAATTTTCCAAAGTTATTGATTTCCTGTTTTATGTTCTTGTGATCAGAAAAGGTACTTGATGTAATTTCAGTCTTAAGTTTTTTAAGACCTTTGTGGCCTACCACAAGATTCATCCTGAAGAACGTTCTACATGCAGTTGAGGAGAATATGTATTAAGTAGCTGTTAGATGAAATATTTCATATATGTCTGTTAGATCTAGAGTTTAAGTATGATGTTTTCTTATTGATTTTATGCATGAGGGATCTTTCCATTGATGAGAGTGGGGTGTTGAACTTTTCTACTATTATTTTATTACAATCTAACCCTCACTTCATATCTATTTACATAAGCTTTATATATTTAGGTGCTCCAATGTTGTATGCATATATTTNTTTTTTTTATCTTATTCCAGATTTTAGGAAAAAAGCTTTCAACTTTTCCCCATTGAATATGTTAGCCGTGGATTTCTCATATGATGCTTTTATTGTGTTGAGGTTCATTCCTTCTATAACTAATTCGTTGACAGTTTTGTCATGAAAGGATTTCAAATTTGTGAAATGCTTTTTCTGTGCATATTATAGTGATCATGTTTTTATCCTTCATTCTGTTTGTATGATGCATTACATTTAGTGATTTATGTATATTGAAACATCCCTGCATCCTTGTAATGAGTCCTACTTTACTGTGATAAATTATTATTTAAATTTGCTGTTCAATTTGGTTTGCTAGTATTTTGTTGAGGATTTCTGCTTTTATGTTTATTGGGGTAATTGGTCTGCAGTTTTCTTTCTTTCTTTTTTGTAGTCTGGATTTGGTTTTAGAGTGATACTGGCCTCATGAGTTTTAAACTATTCCCTCTTTTTCAGTTGTTTGGAAAAGTTTGAAATGCATTGGTAGTAGGTCTTCAAATATTTCATAGAATTCAGCAGGAATTCATAGATCCTGGGTTTTTCTTCAGTGAGAGACATTTGGTTACTAAATCATTCTACATATTCATTATTGCTCTCTTTGGATTTTCTATTTCTTCATAGCACTATTAGTATGTCATATGCTTTAAGAGATTTATCCATTTCTTCTAGGTTATTTAATTTGTTGGCCGATAATTGTTCATAATTTTTTATGATCCTTTGTGTTCGTGTCATATCAATTGCAATGTCTTCTTTTTCATTTCTGATCTTACTGAAGTTGTCTTTTTAATTTTTT
>NW_007740126.1:23436-24297 GCF_000696425.1 Galeopterus variegatus | reverse complement strand
GAAATTTCTTGTTCTGGTCCTTGTTTTTCTCATTTTGTTGAATTGTTTCACTGTATATTCTAGAAGTTTGTTGCACTTCTTTAAAACACTTATTTTGAACCCTTTGTTGGACAGTTCATACATCTTTATTTCTTTAGCATCAGTCATCCACATGTTGTTTTGTCCATTTGGTGTAGTCATGTTTTCTTAATTGTTTAATCCTACTGGTCATGTGTTGATGTGTGTGTATTTGAAGAAATAGGTATTTATTTCAGTTTTTATAGGCTGGGTTTATCTGGAAGAGTTCTGCGACAGGTGCAACAACGGAGTGAGCCAGAAGTTGAGGGTTTGCTGTGTTAACCTTGTAGTTTTGGCATGGATATATGGCTGTAGGTACCATGGGGTTTTGCCTTGTGCTGGGTTTTATTGCTGGGGGTCCTAGGCAATGTCCTGTACTTACTCCCCTCTCTTTTTCCCAACTAGAGGTGTCAGGTCTGCCACTGGTCGACCCAAACAGCCCTTGCCTAGCTATCAGTCTCTCCCTTGGTGTTCCTTCTGGTGGGCGAGTGAATTGCCCGGATTCCTCTTTCCCTCTGGTCCCCGTTGGGAGGAGACAGGGGAAGAGAGCCATGAAGAGAGGTGAGCACAGCTGCCGGCCCCAACCAGCCCATTAAAGGACACTATGCAGTGGGGATTCTGTCGAGCAGTTCCGTTTATTATCACACAAGCACTTGCTTTTAAAGGCAAATAGGGAAGGGAGGTTTTTTCCATCTTCCAATCAGCTTAAAGGTTACGAGAGCATGCATCATGTCTCAATGCCCAGCTATTGCAATCATGCAGTGTTCACAAGCACGGAAGCACGTATTTGGCCAATAAGGGCTA
>NW_007740126.1:22383-23265 GCF_000696425.1 Galeopterus variegatus | reverse complement strand
ATTTTCAATTTATACCTATAATTGTTTTCTACTTTCTAATCAAATATTTCTAACACAATATTGAGTAATACTTCCTACACAGTTTTGAATAGCAGTGGAATAGTGGACATGTACAATGCATTCCAGACTTTATCAGTTAAGCCTCTAGTGTATCCCAATTAAGTAAGTGGCTGGCTTTACAACCACAATTTACATATTTTCTTATGTTTTTGAATTATCTATAAATGTCTATTTTTAATATAATTGGGCATTGAAATTTGTCATAATTTTCTACATCTAAGAATATTACTTTAAACATTTCACCTTATGTATTAATATGATAAATTATCTTAATGGATCTCCTAATATTTAACTCCTTTGCAGTGAGAATAACCCTAACAACTCATGATGTCTTACTGTTAATGTATCATAGAATTCTGTGTGCTATTTTATGTATTAATTTTTTTCAGTATCTATAATGAATGAAATTTGTCTGTAGTCTTTTTGTATAGTGCTGTCTTTGTCAGGTTTTGAAATTAAAGTTCCTTTCATATCCTTGTAAAAACTTGTTCTGTTTTATTTTACTTTTTACTTTTTTTTTGGGGGGGGGGTTTTAAATTACTATTGAGCTTTTTCATTTGTAGAAATTACCTTTTGAAATTACCTGAACATAATGAAGTTGAGGGGGGAAAGTTTAATTTTTATATGTAAGCCAAATGCCTTTTTAGAATTTTTATCTCTAGTAGCATCATTTTGGGTCATACATTTTTTCTAAAAAATTATCTGTTTCATTTAGATTTTTGAGACTTTTTCCATAGTATTATGTAGTACAGTTGTATATTTTTAAATATTCTTTAGACCTGTAACAAATCTCTCACAATATTTGGTTAGGGTGTTTTCTAG
>NW_007740126.1:20656-21788 GCF_000696425.1 Galeopterus variegatus | reverse complement strand
TTCTTTAGACCTGTAACAAATCTCTCACAATATTTGGTTAGGGTGTTTTCTAGGTTATTCATTTTGTCAAAGCATCAGATTTTGGATGTATTTATTAATTCCACTGAGCTTTTTGATGTAGTTGTTGTTTTATATAAACAATCTGTTTTTATATTTATTTATTCCCTTTTCTCTTTTTGCTTCATTTTGTTATTTGTTTGTTATTTTGTTCTTTGGATTCAATTTAGGCATTTATTTTAACTTTTTCTTTTTTTTTATAGTTTTTAATGTTAAGTTTTCTATGGTAGTAGATCTATATATGTGGTAGTATTTATACTAATTCTATTTTTTTATCATTTTGAAAAAATTTTGAAATTTTGGTCTCAATTCTGTCTATAATGCAATACTTGGTTGAATTTTTTTTTTAATTTCCAAGAAAAATTCCACTTTTAAATTGATCTTAAATTAATTAATTGTATTACATTGTTATTAGGAATGCTGCTTGCATTACTTCAATTACTTTGCATTTTGAGGTTTATTTTGATCCTTAAGACATGAGCAACTTTTTTAATGTTATCTATGAATTTGCTGAGGTATCCTGAAAATTTTTGTCTACTTTACTTTAATGGATTGAAAATGTACTTAGTGCTGTTGTCTCTTGTTACATCTCTGTGTCTAAGAAAGTTTTGCTTTTTTATAGTGTGCATAAATATTAATAACTGTTATACTTTTATTGTGTTTCGTAGTCAAAAACAATTTTAAAAATTCTCTTTTTTGTATATCTTGTTCTAAATTCCACCAAACTGGATATCAGGTGTGTGATTTCTGTTTTCTTTTTATTTGAATTTGCCTAGTATATCTTTCTCTATCATTTTAATCTTTTCAAACTTCCTCATATTAGCATAATCTCTCCAAATCTCTCTGTTTTAGTATGTATCTTACAAAAATCATAGTTTTAGATTTTATTTTGTCACTCAACTGAGAGTCCAGGTTTCTCTATTTATAGGTGAGCTAAGCTTATTTATAGTCATTTATATGATTGATATATGTCCTTTCAGTTGTCATATTTGTATGATATGCATATATACAGTCTTTTTCTACATATGTATCATTTTATTTGATCTCTATTTTGGCAGATCTTTTGTTACTTAAA
>NW_007740126.1:15934-19590 GCF_000696425.1 Galeopterus variegatus | reverse complement strand
TGTTACTTAAATATTTATGAAATTATCAAAAAATATATTTTTAAAATATAATATTTTTGTCCTAATGGTCACCTCTGTTATAATTCTTTTATTGTACTATAATTAGTCTCCTCTTTTTGTCTGTTTATCTCTTGGTTTTCTACATTAAGCAACATTGAAACTAGTTAGAAATCTAGATCTTTTCTTTCCCTTCTCTCTCATCCAGCACCCAATCTGAACCAAGGAGTGGGCTACTTCTATTTTCCATATAATCTCACTATTTTTCTTATTTAGAGATATATATTGCATATACTTTATTAGAGAAATATTACAATGCATCTACACTACATATTATATAATATATATTACACAGTATGCACATTACCAGAGTACGTATTATTACATACTCCCTCCCTATATCTGTCATTTTATTATATTTCTAAAACAATGTATGTATTTACTGTTCACCAGTCTTTATGTTAGTTAATACCTCTTCAGTCTTCAGGTTGTCTGAAGTTTGTTTGCCAAAAGTAAATTCCTCAGCAGAGGTTCATAAGAAATATATTCCTTAAGTTTTTGCAGTTTATCACATTGTTTGCATGGCTTTTGATTTGAAGGTCATGTTCTTTTTGTGGATATCTCAATATTGTATTCCATCATCTTCTGGAAATATTATTTATCTTGAAAAATCTGGTGTGAATCTAATTTTCCTTTCTTCTGTAAGTTACTTAAGAGGATTTTAATATGTTTTATTTTTTTGTTTTCAGGGTTTCAATTTTATACTTAGAAATATATTTCACATATACTAGATTAGATAGATAGAGATGTAGGTGTAGACCTACAGATGTATTTTCTCTTTCACTTTCACATCATTTTATCTATTTATTCAATTCTTTTTGATTAAATAAAAATTTTTTTCATATTCTGCTTATCTTGTGACATTTATATTTCCTCTAGTGTTTCTCCTACTTTAGTTCTGTATTTCTGAAACAATTTATTATATTTTTCATTCCATCCAGAGCTCTCGCAGCTGAGTCTTCTTATGTCTTATATTATTTCAGAATTTGTTTAATTATGAATTATGCTTTTTATTATATCTATCATTATCTTAAATTTTTAAATCTTTTTTTGAATCACTATGTTAAAATTTCTATCTGTTTTCAGGCATGTTGTTCTTTTATCCTTTCATTGTCCTTAAAACAAGTCTTTTTCTTACTATTAGTACTGTTTTTAACACTGAATTTTTACAGGATTGAACCAGAATCCTCTCATGTTGCTTGATTTATGATGAAATGTTTTATTCTTTTCTGGAATGTTTAGCTACCTTCATAGCTCCAGTGGTTGAGAAGATTTGCTACCTTCATAGCTCATGTGATTACTCTTCTGATGCTATTATGAAGTATGCAACAGTAGGGCCTTTATATTCTGAGATTTTCTCATCTTTCTTCTACATACCCTCTTTCAACTGACTTCCCCCCCATCCATAAAATCTCTGTTTTACTCAATTTAGATTCTGCTCTATTCTGGGAAGTTTCTCCTTTATACGTACCTTTGTCCAGGAAGTAAGTTTACATCATTAGTTTCAAAAAATAATTGGAACCACACTAACTGATTTTGTCCAACCATTTCCTAGTCTCTTTGCACTCACCTGTGAGTTGGGGCCAGCAACATCTGCACAGAGTTTTCTATTCTTATATTGATTTACCCATGCTTTCCATATTGAGAAGAAACCCCTCAGTTTGGGAAAGAGTACTTATTGTGACTTAGTATTACATTGTCTGTCTCTCAAGATCATCAAAGTTCCCTTTGCTTTTCCCATTTCTCCCTGTATAATTGTTCATACAACAATTGTATCTTATTACTGTTAGTTGTTTGGCCCTATTCAATACTATTTTGGAGTTTACTTTATTACTTAGTTTTGTAATTAATGTTACCCATACAATTTAGTTTTTTTAATTACTGTTGATTTTGTTTTTGCTGTTTTAAGAACTGAAGTGCTGTATTTTTGAAGGTGAGGGGAGAAATAAGGAAGATTCAAAAACTTCACTACTTCTGCCACCTTCTTGCTATGAAGCTCTTTTATTTAAATTTAAATTAAGTGCATTAGGCCATGAAAACTCAAAATACTGAAATATTTCTTGTTTCAACACTTTAAAACAAATTGTACTATGTATCACATTTTCAATGAGTTTATAAAAACAGAATAATGAGCAATGACAAGCATGTGGGGCAGGGAAATATGTGTCAAAAAAAAGTCAATTTAGAAATTTATTCATAGCACCTCTATGAAATTTTAAATAAAGCAGTGGATACAGATTAAAATGAACTATTTGTGTTACCTTGTGTTTTAATTTAGACATGCTACTTTGCCTTATTAATATTCACCACAAAAACTAAAGTGTTATTTTTTCTCACTAGTAAAATTCAGTCTATAAAATTCAAAATAACCAATCATTTGCAAACCAGTAGGCCATGTCCTGCTTTCAACAAATCATTTCATTCAGACTAAGCTAATTTATAAACAACATATTGGAAATAAATATATTCAAATCTCTCAGGATGATCTTATCATTTTCTCTAGAATCTATAAAATCCCATTATCTGTTAATAGAGTTTGATGCAGATTGAAGAAAGATAAGGGTATCAAAAATCACTTAGTGATGAGATCTCAAACTGAGCCACTTACTGATTCCTACTTCTGTTTAATCTATATCATGTTAATTATGCCAATTTCACTCTATTTATTTGGTGGATGTATCTGAATGCTAATACCTGCATTGAAAGAATGATTAAATTATATTTCCTTAAAAAATAAATGGTGCTTTTTAACACAACAATGATTAAATTGAAAATTACGTTATTTTCTACGTATATCTATCCATGCATGTGAGATATACAAAAATGGCATGATTTACTTTTACCTCATTCTAACATGATCTACAAAAAAAAAATCTTATTTTTTATTTAGATTTTAAGTAAAAAACAGTTGAAGCAGTAAATGAGTATAAGAACACTAATACTGTAGACATGACAAAGAAACAGTACTCAAATATAAAAAATAAAAAAAAAAATTTAGAATAGAAAATAATGAATATATTTAGATATACTCAATAGGGTAAAATAGGAATATTTTATGCAAGAATATGCTAATAAATCTGGCAATAGCAAAGAAATAAATCATTCCTGTAAAAAAAAATACCACAATTAATAAAATTAATAATAAAATTAGAAAACTCTAATTCTAAAAGTAAAACTTTCAGAAAAGCATCAAATTTTCAATTTAAAGTGACAAATAGTTAATATGGTGTGAGACAATCTCTTTTAGTTTGCTTAAAATAACTGTAGAAATAGGAAAAATAAAAGAAAGCAAATATTAATGCATAGCATAAGACTAAGAGACAACCTGTTGATAGTAAGAACATTTTTTATACTGTCAAAGCTTCTGGAGTGGGATCATAAACCTAACTGTGAAAGCTAAATCTCTAAAATCTCTAGGAGAAAATTTAGGAGAAAATCTGTGTGATATTATTTTATGCAAAAAATTTATTAGCCTATAAAGGGCATCCAAGTTGGAAAAGACAAAGTCAAATTCTCCCTGTTTGTCAATGACATGATCATATATATGTGTGTGTGTGTGTGTGTGTGTGTGTATATATATATATATATATATATATATA